>NC_037686.1:45211751-45366531 GCF_003255815.1 Theropithecus gelada | reverse complement strand
GTCTCCTTTTTTTTTTTTTTTTTTTTTTTTTGAGACGGAGTCTCGCTGTGTCTCCCAGGCTGGAGTGCAGTGGCGTGATCTCCTCACTGCAAGCTCCGCCTCCTGGGTTCACGCCATTCTCCCGCCTCAGCCTCCCAAGTAGCTGAGACTACAGGCGCCCGCCACCACGCCCGGCTAGTTTTTTGTATTTTTAGTAGAGACGGGGTTTCACCATGTTAGCCAGGATAGTCTCGATCTCCTGACCTCGTGATCCACCCGCCTCGGCCTCCCAAAGTGCTGGGATTACAGGCTTGAGCCACCGTGCCCGGCCCTATTCTAGGGTCTCCTAAATGGAGTTCCCCTCACTCTTCAGCAGCAGTTGTGAACTTGGATTTGGGGACTCAAGCACCAGGCAGAGACTTTCAGGGAGGGCTTGAAGCTCTTAGATGGGGAATAAGAGGTTTGTCCCTGAGAGCTCTCTGTTATGTGGTCAGCAGGTGTCTGGTTCTGGAATCTTCCAAGGAAGGGTCCTTTTTCCTCTCCCCTTTACCATCTTTTTGGGGGCCTGTCTGCTGCCTTTCCCTTCTGGTCCCCTTCTCCACATCACTCCTGACAGAGTCTCCAGGGCGCGAGGAAGGGTTCTCCACATTTTCTCCCCTCATCTGCCTCACCTCCCCACCCAGCTGTCCTCTCGGGTCTGCCTTCCCCACCTGCAGGAGGTTGTGTGGGGGTTCACCAGATAATATGGGCCCATGGAGCAGGGCTGGGGGCTTATGGGGTGGGGTTAGGTGTGGGCTTGTCCCTGCCCCAGGCACCCTGACACCACAAGGCTCACCCCAATCCCACCTTCAGGAAGCAGCTGAGCAGTTGACTCGGGGTAGGCAGTGTTTGACAAAATGAAATATAACTCAACTTAAAAGTGAAGTTGTGAAAAGCTCATATTAAATCCTTTCTTGGCAGGTGAAACTAAGACATAGGTTCATTATAGGGGAGGTGTCCAAGGAGGGTGGAGGGGAGGAGCCCAAGGAGGGTGGACAGCAGGGTCTCTGCATAGAATCCCACCTAATCACCTGACATGCCCAGAGGCAAGGTTTTGTGGGAGGGACCTCCTACAGGCCACAGGAGCACTGGCATTCCCATCACCCCTGACCTGCGGTGGCCGCCTGATCATCTCAGAGGGAAGACGGAGAGGTGTCTACTTCCAAGAAGTGAAAGAGGGGCTGGGCCACTGAGGGACACCCCCTGCCACAGCCATGTGTGCCTGGTGCTGTGTTGGTCTTGGGTGCAGTGTCTGCAACGTCCATGCCTGGAGAGCCAGCTGGGACAGAAGGGAAGGCTCAGTCAGAATGCTGGGTTTGCCTGAGTCTGGCGTGGGATGCACCACCTGTGCTGTGTGAAGTTGCTTACAGCCAAGGAAACCTCTGAAGATTGGAGAGGGTCTTTCAGGAGGAATTTCTTAGAGATTTGTCAACCAGGAGTGTTTGCAGGGGCCTGGTGCTAAGCTCCAGGTGGGCTTGAAGCCAGGGACCTGCCTTCAAGGGCAGCACTGCTAAGTGAAAAAGACAAGACACAGGTGTAAAACAGATGCCCCCTGCAGGACACGAGATGGGGCCCAGGGGATGGCCTGGAGTTCAGAAACCTGGGCAGGTGCACAGAGGAGGTGAGGGGTAGCAGCATCTCCTGGATGGATGGCCAAGGTTCAGACCTGGGTACTGCACGGGGAGGCAGGAGCATCTGTGGGCCTGAATTTACATGAGGTCTCCCATGGTCGGCAGCACCTTGGTTCAGTGATGACAGGCTTTATTTTTAGACATCAGAGAATGAATTTATTAGGTACAAACAACAGCATGGCATAAACAAGAGGAACCTTTATTTTTCTCTTGCCACCAGCCTGGATGGGCATTCAGGGCTGGTATGGTAGCCCAACAGTGTGGGGGCCAGCTCCTTGCTTCTCACTGCTCTGCCCTCTCTAGAGTGTTGCCCTTGGCCATGTGGCCCATGGTGGCTCATGCCCACGTCCATGCCTCCGCCCGTGGGGACACCTACCTGAGTTTCCTTCCCAGGAACCTCTGATTTCTGCCCATGAAGCAGCCATCTCCTGATGCCCCCTACTGGAGGGATCAAACCTGGGCAGCGTCCTTTGAGTGACCGCACCCCAAGGAAAGCCCCACGTAGCTGGCCTGTGGCAGTGTCCTTGTCACCCCTGTCGTGCAGGGGCTCTCTGATGGAGAAGGACCCAGGCAGCTGCCCACTGAAGGGTGCCTTTGCTACTGTGATGGGATGCTGCTATTCCCTTCATCCTTCAAGGCTCCCTTTAGCCTGGCCCACCAGAGGCAAGAACACAGGACCAGCTCTCAGGGACACCACCCATGAGCACCCCGGCTGGCTCCTCACTACACCCACGTGCCCAGGCAGACACCCTCACACTGGCTCATGCTGCTACCAAGCTGTTCCATGCACACCTGCCTGTGCTTCAGCCAGCTAGTCAACCCTAAGACAGGAGTCGGGGCTGACTCTACTTCCTCAACCATTTCTGGCCTAGGGCCTTGTACTCAGTGGACACTCAATAGTGATGCCTGAGACTGCACTGAGTTGGCCCAGGCTCAGTCCATGCAGTCATTCCCTAGTGGGCCCTTTTCCTCCATCACACCAACTTTGATGAGCTTTCTGGGGCCATCACGATGATGGGAGAGCACTGCTAACCCATTTTTACCCATGGAGACAATTAGTTTCAGGGAGAAACTGAGGCTACATGGAGATGGGGTGGCTGGCTGCTCTGGTGCTCCTCTTGACTGACCACGTTGGCTGCACATGTCAAAAGTAAGGTTGGCAGGAAGATGCGGAGCTCCTGCATTCTGCCAAACAGCCTCTGGGTGGTGGGCCACAGACCATGCCCTGCAACCAGGGCCCAGATGCGGCCCCATTTGCAGATTAGTCATACACTGGGATGATTGATTCATCCCTAGCAGGCTTCCAGCCTCATCCTGTTTGTTTTTTTAGCTAATGTCAATAAGAAAACCTTGCTTTTTCTGAACTCTTTCAGAGGCAGAAAGTGGGGGCAACCTAGAAAAGACCGGGTCCCACAAGGGAGGAGGAAGAGAGCCCAGAGAGCATAGAGCAAAGAAAGGGCTACAGATAGTTCAGAAGAGGCTGACCAGCTGCCGGCAACTGGGATTCAGCTGTATTTGGGATTGCCTGACATCCTGGCATCCTCTTCCCAAAAGACCCGTCCGTCACCTAGTCATTTAGTTAGGATGTCAGAAATTTCCAGCTTTTCATTGTAATAGGGGAAATGTGTAGGGATTGCTGAAATGAGAAACTGCAGCAGCAGTACATTCAGAAGGCTTTTCAAGGTGCTGGCATGAGATGTAGAATTCAGGAAAGAAACCAAAGGCATAGGAAAGGTTGTATGGGGTAAGGAGTGAGCAGCTGTTTTCCATCTGCACGGGTGTGCCAAGGACAGGAAATTAATATGCACCACAACAGCAGAGCCTCTGATTAGACCTTGGGAAGGACTTCCTTTGACGGAAGGACTTGGCCCATCGTGTTGGCTGTTGAGCAAGGTGATGAAATCTTTGCTAGGAAACTGATGAGCACAACTCCTTATCAGGCAGGTTCACATGAAGCCCTGGGAAAGATGGGGGTGTGACACAAATGATGACTTTGAGTCTTGGCTGAGGGCCTATGATCCCAACATTCCCTGGAATAAGTGAAGGGTACTCTCTTGTTTCAGCCTGATTCCCTGTAGCAAACTGAAGCATAAAGAGAGTCAAAGAGCCTTGTCCCAAGGGCCAGGAGAGCTAGGTGTTGACCCACGAGTGACACTGGCTCCAAGCACCTCTTCTGCAAAACAATGACACAGACTTCTTAGAGTCTCTCCAGAAATCTCTGTTTGCATTCTGTAACTCCATGAAATGCCCAACTGGATCCAAATCACTGCCACAGCAGGTCTGGGTCTTCCTAACTTCTCCACTGTTCCCCATCCCCCAATACCTGTGCCAACCTTCAAGCCAGCTATTTGGGCACCAACATTGACTCTGACCCAGGGGGTACCAGATGGTAGGTGGAGGAGACCTTCAAATATACTGATTACCTCTGGCCCCAGAAAAAGGTAGAAGGAGTTTTCTGCCAGTCAACTTGCTACCCTTTAGTAACTATAGGATTTTGTTCTGTGCTAATTTTAAAAAATCATTAGTGCAAACAATATCTTAGTAAAAGTGCCTACATTTTTTAGCACTTCCTTGGATATATAAGAAATACCAGGTTCATGTGCTGCTGTCTGTTTGGTTCATATTTATTGAGCCCCTGCTGTGAGCCCAGCAGATGAGTATGAGTGGGAGCTTCTGGATCACTGCCAGTTTGTAGGGTAAAAACTAGTTTACACAGAACAAGATGACAACATACACGTAAGAGCCCCAAAGAGATGTCATCCTGGCCACAAGAACTGCGGTGATTCCAAAGAGTGGTCCAGTTGGTCTCTGTGGGTAGGGAGGTGTCTTGCAGGACATGAGGCCTGACCTTTGCCTTTGAGAATGGGTAGGATGTTTGACTAGATGGAAGAGAAGAGAGAAGAAAATGAAGAGAGAAGACATGATGTTATCAGAGGTTGAATAGGGCACAATGTTGGGATGTTAGGGTAATAGAAGGCAGCACAGCTAGAGGAGATGGATCGTATTGGGTGTTACTCAAGTGGGGGGCTGAGAATGGTGAATGCAGAGGGGTCTGTGTGTAGGTTCAGATGTTGGAAGCCCCTGTTGTGTGCCTTGAACTTTTTATCTTGTATCTTTCTCTGGTGTTCCATACGGGCAAAGTCTGTTCCCCTGTATCAGCCAGGATAGCCTAGGTAATGCTGCAGTAACAAACAACCCAAAATCTCAGTAACATTAAACAACCAGGGCACAGCTTGGTGGTACAGTTCAATTTTAACCAGTTGTCATGACAGAGAAAAAGGAGCTCTGGAGGATCATGCATTGGCAGTTCAGGGCTCCAGCCTACCTACAACATTTGTCACTTCCACTCCAAGCTTGTTGCCCAGAACGGGTCATGTGGCCTCATCCAACCATAAGCACATTGAGAAGTACAGCGCTACTCTGTGCCTGGAATAGGGGGAACCAGAACTATTTGGTGACTGGCTAGAATGATGTCACATGCCCTATCTCTAGTAGAAGCTTCCCAGAGGCTGGGGCTGACCTTTTCTTTCCCTCATCTTCTTCACCACATCAAATCCTTGATGGAACTCAAGGATTCAACTTGTGGGGGCCTAGGGTAATCCCTGGATCTCTGAAGATTTGCTGAAAAATCAACTTGCAAAAGGCAGATTAATAAGAGAAAAGGCAGACACATTTATTTAACATGTATACATGGGAGGCTGCAGAATGAAGACCCAAAGATACAGGGGAAATTGTCTATTTTTATGGTTAAGTTAAACAAAGTATGGACAGTTGTAGAAATGGGATTGTACCAAAAGGGCATGATCTCATGCTAATAGACAAAATGGGGAAACAGAGCAAGGCCTGTCTGTCTCGACTCTTCTTGGCCTCTCTGTGCAGCATTCCTTCCTTCTGAGTTGGGGCAGGACCCTCTCTGGAATGGGTGGCATAACCTATAATCAAACAAAGCAGATGAGATAATTTATTGATGGCCAGTTTTCACAAAGAAAGGCAGAGGGAGAATTAGAGCTCTATCTTTAGGTTTCATGGCTGGCTTTGGGAGAAAGAAGCTGTGGTTTCTCATGGAGGGGAAGAAGGAGTCTAACTTCTATGGCTAGCTTCAGGGGAGAGTGAGACTGAAGAGTGAGACTGAGAGTGAGAGGCAGGAGGGCAGAAAGTCAGAGAAAGACTTTTGCTTCTGAGGCTGCTGCTGAGGCCTTCATTTTGGGATATTGTTTTCTGAGCCCCAACAAACTCCCTTGCACTGGAGTTTAAGGCCTCCAGTGAATTCTGAAGACATCATGGGTTCTCAGGTGGTAGGAAGCTCAGAGGTCACCTGATCCAGCTCCCCACCATGAGGTATTTCCAGTAGCAGGGAGCTCACTGCTTCAGAAGGCATCTCAGCACAGTTGGGCAGCTCAGTTAATCAAAAAGATCATTCTTTGATTCAGCCGCAAGCCCCCTTCTCATTGCTCCAGCTGATGGTTTTTTTTTTAACTATTTTGCTTGTGTCTTTTGCCTACTGACTTTCCTCAGCAGCCTAGCATGGCAAGTCTTTTTTGAGCTAAATATCCTCATTCCTGCATGAGGAATTGCCTTTGCTGTGGTTGGGTCATTCCTTTGTTTATCTGTTTGTTCTTTCGCCTATTGATCAGCTCCAATCAGCCAGTCATCACTGAGGGCTGCTGTACTCCAGGCTGGGCACTGGGCACTGGGATGGTGAGGAACGTAGCCATGGTGACTGTTTGCGTGAAGGGTAGAGTGGAGAGGACAGACGCTCAAGCTGCAGTGCGAAGATGTCTGGGACATGACATGATGGTCCTTCGGGCCTGGGTCACATGCCCAGGAGCACTAGAAGTGTGCGCTGTGATTCCCCTTAACATTCCTCCCAGAACCAAACATGGCACAACCTCTGTGCTCACCAGTGTGTGTGTCTGTCTTTCAGAAAATGCCATCTGTCCCTATCCTCGAAGTGCCTTCTGGCTCCAGCTCACTTGGAGGAACAGGATGCCACACTTACTAAACAATGCTGACAACGGCTCCTATAGGGAGAACCATCAGCAGCCATGCATTGGGTGCTTGCTGTATCCATTCTGAGCCACATGACCTGGTCTCTGCAATCAGGGAAGCTAGAATCTGCTTAGGGAAATAAGCCATTTTGGAGGAGATGGCAGCATGTGAATACGGGGAGGAGTAGCCTGGTGTCTGCACAGGGCCTTGCATTCTAGCAGGAGAGGTGAGACATACAGGCAAAGGGGGAGCCGCCATGCTGTCGTGGAAGCAGCATGGCACCCGGGTTTAGGAGATGTGTTTTCAGCCTGGACTGTGCTTCCAACATACTGTTGAATCCAAACTTACTATTGGATCTTGGATAAGATACATTATCTCACTGCAGCCTCAGTTTCTGCTCTATAAAATGAGGAGGTGAACTAGATGTAAGGCCATCAAAATGTCTTGTTAAAAATATAGACCTAAACTTCTGCTTCTGGAAAATGCAATAGATGTTCTTGTCCATATTTCTCCTGCTAAATACAACTAAAAACCCAAGACATTCTGTATAAAATGAACATAAGAAGACTCGGAGAGGTGGAGGGAAGAAGGCAGACCCGCTAGGGTGCCCAGGACCTGAGAATGACACAGTGAGAAGCTTGTTTTCTTTTTGCCTTATGTGTCCCACACTTGGCACTAGGAAATGCTAATGGACACAGGCAAAAAATAATAATAAAAAGCTGCTCTCTGCAGGAAACGGACTAAGGAAAGCTAGAAAAATATAGGATAGAAAAGAAGGAAAATTACAGGAAAAGACCCAGCAAGACAGAAAATTTTTTTTTTTTTTTCTTTTTTCTTGAGATGGAGTCTCACCCTGTCGCCTAGGCTGGAGTGCAATGGCGCAATCTCGGCTCACTGCAAACTCCACCTCCCAGGTTAAAGCGATTCTCCTGCCTCAGCCTCCCAAGTAGCTGGGATTACAGGCACGCACCTCCACACCCAGCTAATTTTTATATTTTTAGTAGAGACAGGGTTTCACCGTGTTGGCCATACTGGTCTCGAACTCCTGACCTCGTGATCCACCCGCCTTGTGATCCACCTGCCTCAGCCTCCCAAAGTGCTGGGATTACAGGCATGAGCCACAGCGCCCGGTCCGACAGAAAACTTTTAGACAGTAACTGCTCTACCCCAGCCAAACACCACAGAAAACATCCCCACCCCCATCCATCCCAGCCAAGACCTAGTGGGAGCTCAGATTCCACCCCTGCTGGGCTAGAAGAGGGGCTCCAATCCCCTAACAGAGTAGTGTCAGAGAAGGCCAGTGGGGAGCTGCGACTTTCATCCCCAACTGGTGAGAAGGCTCCTACCCACACCCCATGGTGTCACTGGAGGCAGCAGGAACCTGACTTGCACCCCCACTGGGCGGTATCGAGGTGTCCCTCTCCTTCCTGCTGGGGTGGTGTCAGAAAGAGTGAGTCAGACTGCATAGATGCCCAGGGGTGATGAGGCCAGCCCCACTGCAGTGTCAGAGGGGACCACACGGGGATCCGGAACTCCCACCTCCATCCGGCAGTGACAGCGAGCACCCCGGGGCATCAGAGGAGGTTGAGTGGGCAACCTGGACTTTCACTTCTGCCTGGCAATAATGAAGCTATCCCCTTCCCTTTTCCTCTGCCAGAGTGGTACCATGAAACGCAGTTAAAGCAGAAGGTTTAAATATGACTGTCTCATGAACTAACATGAAAATGTCTTGGTTTCAATTAAAAATCATTTGTCATACCACAAACAAACTGACTGAAATAAACAATCAATGGATGTCAACACCGAGATGCTAAACTGGACTTTATCGTCATTAAACTTTTGCTCTGGGAAGGACCCTATTAAGAGCATGAAGAGACAAGTTTCAGAGAGGGAGAAAATATTTGCAAAACATATCTGACAAAGGACTTGTATTTAGAATGTATAAATAACTCTCAAAACTCATCATTAAAAAACAATCCAATTAGAAAATGGACAAAGTAAAGCGACATTTTTCACTGAAGACATTTTTCCCTGAAGGTGATGTACAGATGGCAGATAAGCACACAAAAAGGTATGCAACATCATTAGCCATGACAGAGACACAAATTAAAACCCCAACAAGACATCACTACACTCCGATCAGAATGGTTAAAATAATTTTTTTTAAGTGACAATGTACACTTCAATTTGGCAGTATTAAAAAAAAAAAAGAAAAAAGTGACGGCCAAGAGCAGTGGCTCATGCCTGTAATCTCAACATTTTGGGAGGCCAAGGCAGGTGGATCGTCTAAGGCTAGTTCGAGACCAGCCTGGGCAACATGGTGAAACACCATCCCAACAAAAAATATAAACATTAGTTTTGCATAGTGGCACACACCTGTGGTCCCAGCTACTCAGAAGGCTGAGGTAGGAGGATCACTTGAGCCTGGGAGGTGGAGGTTGCGGTGAGCTGTGATCACACCACCGTACTCCAGCCTGGGTAACAGCGAGACCCTGTCTCAAAAAAAATAAATAAATAAAAATAAAAAAGAAAAGAAAAATGAAATGACAGTGCCCAATGCTGGTGAGAATGCAGAGAAACTGAATCACTCCTACAGTTATAGTGGGGATGTAGAATGGTATAGCCATTCTGGAAAACAGTTTGGCAATTTAAAAAAAAAAAAAAAAAAAAACCCCAAACCTGCAAGTACCATATGATTTGATTGAGCAATTGCACTCCTGGGTGTTTATCCTAGAGAAATGAAAACTTATGTTCACACAAAAACTTGTACTCAACTGTTTATAGCAACTTTGTTCACAATAGGCAGAAACCTAGAAGCAGCTCAGGTCATCTTCAGCAGGTGAATGGTTAAACACTGAGCAATGAGAAGGAATGAACGAGTGATGATGCAGCAGCCTGGAGGAGTCTCCGGAAATCATGCTGAGTGATTTTCAAAAAGCCAGTCCTCCAAAGTCGCATACTCTGCAATTCCATTTATATAACATTCTTGAGAGGGCAAAGTAATAGAAACGGGGAAGAGGTTTGTGGTTGCCAGGATGAGGGAAGGGGTAGGGGCAGGAGGAAAGTGGACATGGCTGTAAGGGGCAGCCTTGTGATGGTGGTAGTGTTCTGTGTCTCCACTGTATCAGTGTTGATACCTGGAGATGCTAAATTGAACTTCATCATAATTAAACTTTTGCTCTGGGAAGGATCCTATTAAGAGGATGAAGAGACAAGTTACATTGTGGCATTGAACTATAATTTCCTCATGGAGGGGAACTGCATATAGGGCACAAGGGGTCTCTTTGTATTACTTTTTACAAGTATATATGAATCTACAACCATCTAAAAATAAAAAGTATAATTTGTAAAAAGTATAAAAAGTGTAATTTAAAAATACAAAAAGTAATTTGTAAAAAGTATTTTTGTTTCTTCAGAACCTTACATGGAGATTCCACACAGAAACAGGAAAGGGATAGAACCATTTTGGGGGGGCAAGGGGAGGAGTCCTGCCTGCTTTCTCCCCCAACTGCCCGCCTCATGGCTCTTAGAACATCTCTGCAGGACTCCTAGGTCACCCCCCAGACCAGATGATCTCTCAGCCCTCTCCTGTCATGACCTTCTTTAGTTCTGAGTCTAGTACTGGCAGAAAAGGACAGATCTTTGGGGCCTGGAGAGTTCAAAGAAGGCCTCCTTTTGAGGCAGACTTTGAGGATGGGATGGTGTTGGAATGGGGAGTGTTGATTTTCCCCATCTCCTGGAAGCCTTTCCCTGGCAGGAGCTGGGGACAGTTGAGGAGGATCCCATTATTTCAGCGGGAGTTGGACAGGCAGCCAGCCAGAAATGGCCTCTGGTGTGGCCCTGTCCAGGACAGGCTCAAATAGCATGGCCCATTTAAAACCTAAGTCACAACCCTAATTAGCTGAGAGTGGGCAGAGTGTTGGCCTAGGAGAAATATACTCGACCACAGGCATCATCGTTGTCTCCTATCTCTCTCTGGCCTTTGGGTCTTAATTCAAAGACAGATGGAGCATGGGGGAAAAGACAGGATGGACAGACAGACGCAGATGTCCTAGCATGAAAGGAATGGCCTTTCCCTCCCAAACTCAGCTTTAGTGCCGCCCAGAAAGCTGTCTCTGCTGGGCTCTGCCCTGCTGTTCGCCTGCTTCAAAGGCCCATGGGGGTCTATTTCCCCCTTTCCCAGCTGCATCTGGGGAGCTGTCCTTGGTTCTGAACACACACACACACACACACACACACACACACACACACACACACACACGCCAAGATAGGCCTGTTTCTCTTTGGGTTCTGCCCCCTGCCACCTCCCCTTGTGCTTTCCCCCTTAGTTTCTCTCTGAGCAGATCCAGCCATTCTCAAAGTGTGCTTTAGTTTGCGCCTGAGAGGAGTTTCAGATCTGGCCCACGGGAAGCCTCTGTTTGGCCCAGGAGATGAGTCTGGGGTCCTCTGGTCCAGGAACATTTCATGTAATGTAAAAGGCCTCATGGTGTCTCTCATATATTCCAATGTAGAATTGTCAATGTAGCCTATGTAGTCATGGGACCAGTAGAGAAACTTTTTGGACCAGGTCCAAAAAGTCAGAGTGAGGCCAGGCGTGGTGGCTCATGCCTGTAATCCCAGCACTTTGGGAAGCTGAGGCAGGTGGATCACCTGAGGTCAGGAGTTCGAGTTCAAGACCAGCCTGGCCAACATGGTGAAACCTTGTCTTTACTAAAAATACAAAAATTGCTCATGGACCTGCTCCAAGATGGCCAAATAGGAACAGCTGTGGTCTGCGGCTCCCAGCATGATCGACACAGAAGATGGGTGATTTCTGCATTTCCAACTGAGGTACCTGGTTCATCTCATTGGGACTGGTTGAACAGTGGATGCAGCCCACAGAGGGTGAGCCGAAGCAGGGTGGGGCATTGCCTCACCCGGGAAGCACAAGAGGTTGGGGGATCTCCCTTTCCTAGCCAAGGGAAGCCGTGACAGATGGTACCTGGAAAAACGGGACACTCCCACCCAAATACTGCATTTTTCCAACAGTCTTAGCAAACAGCACACCAGGAGATTATATCCTGCGCCTGGCTCGGTGGGTCCCATGCCCACAGAGCCTTGCTCACTGTTAGTGCAGCAGTCTGACATTGACCTCAAGGCAGCAGCCCTTGAGGGGGAGGGGCGTCGACTATTGCTGAGGCTCGAGTAGGTAAACAGAGCAGCTGGGGAAGCTCGAACTTGGCAGAGCCAACCACAGCTCAGCAAGGCCTGTTGCCTCTGTAGACTCCACCTCTGTGGGCAGGGCATAGCTGAACAAAAGGCAGAAGAAACTTCTGCAGACTTAAATGTCCCTGTCTGACAGCTCTGAAGAGAGCAGTGGTTCTCCCAGCATGGTGTTTGAGCTCGGAGAATGGACAGACTGCCTCCTCAAGTGGGTCCCTGACCCCTGTGTAACCTAACTGGGAGACACCTCCCAGTTGAGGCCGACTGACACCTCATACAGGCGGGTGCCCCTCTGGGACGAAGCTTCCAGAGAAAAGATCAGGCAGCAGTATTTGCTCTTCTGCAATATTTGCTGTTCGGCAGCCTCTGCTAGTGATACCCAGGCAAACAGGATCTGGAATGGACCTCCAGCAAACTCCAACAGACCTACAGCTGTGGGACCTGACTGTTAGAAGGAAAACTAACACACAAAAAGGAATAGTATCAACATCAACAAAAAGAACACCCACACCAAAACCACATTTGTAGGTCACCAACATCAAAGACCAAAGGTAGATAAAACCTCAAAGATGTGGAGAAACCAGAGCAGAAAAGCTGAAAAATCTAAAAACCCGAGCGCTTCTTCTCCTCCAAAGGATCACAGCTCCTCGCCAGCAACAGAACAAAGCTGGATGGAGAATGACTTTGATGAGCTGACAGAAGTAGACTTCCAAAGGTCAGTAATAACAAACTTCTCCTAGCTAAAGGAGGATGTTCAAACCCATCATAAGGAAGCTAAAAACCTTGAAAAATGATTAGATGAATGGCTAACCAGAATAAACAGTGTAGAGATGACCTTAAATGACCTGATGGAGCTGAAAACCATGACATGAGAACTACTGATGCATACACAAGCTTTAATAGCAGATTTAATCAAGTGGAAGAAAGGGTATCAGTGATTGAAGATCAAATTAATGAAATAAAGTGAGAAGAGAAGTTTAGGGAAAAAAGATAAAAAATGAACAAAGCCTTCAAGAAATATGGGACTATGTGAAAAGACCAAATCTATGTTTGGTTGGTGCACCTGAAGGTGAAAGGGAGAATGGAACCAAGCTGGAAAACACTCTTCAGGATATTACCCAGGATAACTTCCCCAACCTAGCAAGGCAGGCCACCATTCAAATTCAGGAAATACAGAGAACATCACAAAGATACTCCTCGAGAAGAGCAACCCCAAGACACATAATTGTCAGATTCACCAAGGTTGAAATGAAGGAAAAAATGTTAAGGGCAGCCAGAGAGAAAGGTCGGGTTACCCATAAAGGGAAGCCTATAAGACTAACAGTAGATCTCTCAGGAGAAACTCTACAAGCCAGAAGAGAGTGGAGGCCAATATTCAATATCCTTAAGGAAAAGAATAAAAAAAAATTTTTTTTTCAACCGAGAATTTCATATCCAGCCAAACTAAGCTTCATAAGTGAAGAAGAAATAAAATCCTTCACAGACAAGCAAATGCTGAGAGATTCTGTCACCACCAGGCCTGCCTTGCAGGACTCCTGAAGGAAGCACTAAACATGGAAAGGAACAGCCAGTACCAGCCACTGCAAAAACATGCCAAATGCAAAAACATGCCAAAGACCATCAATGCTAGGAAGAAACTGCATCAACTAATGGGCAAAATAACCAGCTAACATTATAATGACAGAATCAAATTCACACATGACAATATTAACCTTAAATGTAGATGAGCTAACTGCCCCAATTAAAAGACACAGACTGGCAAATTGGATAAAGAGTGAAGACCCAACATCAAGACCCATCAGTGTACTGTGTTCAGGAGACCCATCTCATGTGCAGCGACACACATAGGCTCAAAATAAAGGGATGGAGGAAGATCTACCAAGCAAATGGAAAGCAAAAAAAAAAAAAAAAAGAAATAGGGGTTGCAATCCTAGTCTCTGATAAAACAGGCTTTAAACCAACAAAGATCAAAAGAGACAAAGAAGGCCATTACATAATGGTAAAGAGATCAATTCAACGAGAAGCGCTAACTATCCTAAATATATCTGCCCCTCATACAGGAGCACCCAGATTCATAAAGCAAGTCTTTAGAGACCTACAAAGAGACTTAGACTCCCACACAATAATAATGGGAGACTTTAACACCCCACTGTCAATATTAGACAGATCAATGAGACAGAAGGTTAACAAGGATATCCAGGACTTGAACTTAGCTCTGCACCAAGCCGACCTAATAGACATCTACAGAACTCTCCACCCCAAATCAACAGAATATACATTCTTCTCAACACCACATCACACTTATTCCAAAATTGACCACATAGTTGGAAGTGAAGCACTCCTCAGCAAATATAAAAGAACAGAAATCACAAGAAACTGTCTCTCAGACCACAGTGCAATCAAATTAGCACTTAGGATTAAGAAACTCACTCAAAACCTCACAGCTACATAGAAACTGAACAACCTGCTTCTGAATGACTACTGGGTAAATAACAAAATGAAGGCAGAAATAAAGATGTTGTTTGAAACCAATGAGAACAAAGATAAAACATACCAGAATCTCTGGGACACATTTAAAGCAGTGTGTAGAGGGAAATTTATAGCACTAAATGCCCACAAGAAAAAGCAAGAAAGATCTAAAATCGACACCCTTACATCACAATTAAAAGAACTAGAGAAGCAAAAGTAAGCACATTCAAAAGCTAGCAGAAGGCAAGAAATAACTAAGATCAGAGCAGAAATGAAGGAGATAGAGACACAAAAAAAACCTTCAAAAAATCAATGAATCCAGGAGCTGGTGTTTTGAAAAGATCAACAAAATTAATAGACCGCTAGCAAGACTAATAAAGAAGAAAAGAGAGAAGAATCAAATAGACGCAATAAAAAATGATAAAGGGGATATCACCACTGATCCCACAGAAATACAAACTACCATCAGATAATACTATAAACACCTCTATGCAAATAAACTAGAAAATCTAGAAGAAATGGATATTTCCTGGACACATACACCCTCACAAGACTAAGACTAAACCAGGAAGACGTTGACTCTCTGAATAGACCAGTAACAGGCTCTGAAATTGAGGCAATAATTAATAGCCTACCAACCAAAAAAAGTCCAGGACCAGAGGGATTCACAGCTGAATTCTACCAGAGGTACAAAGAGGAGCTGGTACCATTCCTTCTGAAACTATTCCAATCAATAGAAAAAGAGGGAATTCTTCCTAACTCATTTTATGAGGCCAGCATCATCCTGATTCCAAAGCCTGCCAGAGACACAACAAAAAAAGAATTTTAGACCAATATCCCTGATGAACATCGATGTGAAAATCCTCAATAAAACACTGGCAAACCGAATCCAGCAGCATATCTAAAAGCTTATCCACCATGATCAAGTGGGCTTCATCCCTGGGATGCAAGGCTGGTTCAACATATGCAAATCAATAAACATAATCCATCACATCAACAGAACCAACGACAGAAACCACACGATTATCTCAATAGATGCAGAAAAGACCTTCAACAAAATTCAACAGCACTTCATGCTAAAAACTCTCAATAAACTAGGCATTGATGGAACGTATCTCAAAATAATAAGAGCTATTTATGAAAAACCCACAGCCAATATCATACTGACTGGGCAAAAATGGAAAACTGGCACAAGACAGGGATGCCCTCTCTCACCACTCCTATTCAGCATACTGTTGGAAGTTCTGGCCAGGGCAATCAGGCAAGAGAAAGAAATAAAGGGTATTCAGTTAGGAAAAGAGGAAGTCAAATTATCTGTGTTTGCAGATGACATGATTGTATATTTAGAAAACCCCATCGTCTCAGCCCAAAATCTCCTTAAGCTGATAAGCAACTCTGGCAAAGTCTCAGGATAAAAAAATCAATGTGCAAAAATCACAAGCATTCCTCTACACCAAGACAGACAAACAGCCAAATTGTGAGTGAACTCCCATTCACAATTGCTACAAAAAGAATAAAATACCTAGGAATCCAACTTACAAGGGATGTGAAGAAGGACCTCTTCAAGGAGAACTACAAACCACTGCTCAACGAAATAAAAGAGGACACAAACAAATGGAAGAACATACCATGCTCATGGATAGGAAGAATCAATATCGTGAAAATGGCCATATTGCCCAAGGTAATTTATAAATTCAATGCCATCCCCATCAAGCTACCAATGACTTTCTTCACAGAATTGGAAAAAACTACTTTAAAGTTCATATGGAACCATAAAAGAGTCTGCATTGCCAAGACAATCCTAAGTAAAAAGAACAAAGCTGGAGGCATCACACTACCTGACTTCAAACTATACTACAAGGCTCCAGTAGCCAAAACAGCATGGTACTGGTACCAAAACATAGAGATAGACCAATGAAACAGAACAAAGACCTCAGAAATAGCACCACATATCTACAACCATCTGATCTTTGACAAACCTGACAAAAACAAAAAAAATGAAAGGATTCCCTATTTAATAAATGGTGCTGGGACAACTGGCTAGCCATATGTAGAAAGCTGAAACTGCATCCCTTCCTTACACCTTATACAAAAATTAATTCAAGATGGATTAAAGACTTAAATGTTAGACCTAAAACCATAAAAACCCTGGAGAAAACCTAGGCAATACCATTCAGGACATACGCATGGGCAAGGACTTCATGACTAAAACACCAAAAGCAATGGCAACAAAAGCCAAAACAGACAAATGGGATATAACTAAACTAAAGAGCTTCTGCACAGCCAAAGAAACTACCATCAGAGTGAACAGGCAACCTACAGAATGGGAGAACATTTTTGCAATCTATCCATCTAACAAAGGGCTAATATTCAGAATCTATAAAGAACTTTAAAAAATTTGCAAGAAAAAAACAAGCAAACCCCAACAAAAAAATGGGCAAAGGATATGAACAGACATTTCTCAAAAGAAGACATTTATGCAGCCAACAGACACATGAAAAAATGCTCATCATCACTGGTCATCAGAGAAATGCAGATCAAAACCACAGTGAGATACCATCTCACACCAGTTAGAACGGCAATCATTAAAAAGTCAGGAAACAACAGATGCTGGAGAGGATGTGGAGAAATAGGAAAGCTTTTACATTGTTGGTGGGAGTGTAAATTAGTTCAACCATTGTGGAGGACAGTGTAGCGATTCCTCAAGGATCTAGAACTAGAAATACCATTTGATCCAATTATCCCATTACTGGGTATATACCCAAAGGATTATAAATCATGCTACTATAAAGATACATGTACACGTATGTTTATTGCGGCACTATTCAGAACAGCAAAGACTTGGAACCAACCCAAATGTCCATCAATGATAGACTGGATTAAGAAAATGTGGCACATATACACCATGGAATACTATGCAACCATAAAAAAGGATGAGTTCATGTCCTTTGCAGGGACATGGATTCAGCTGGAAACCATCATTCTCAGCAAACTATCACAAGGACAGAAAACCAAACACCACATGTTCTTACTCATAGGTGGGAATAGAACAATGAGATCACTTGGACACAGGGTGGGAAACATTACACCCCGGGGCCTGTCGTGGGTGTTGTGGGAAGGGGGTACGGGGAGGGACAGCATTAGGATAAATACCTAATGTAAATGATGAGTTAATGGGTGCAGCAAACAAACATGGCACATGTGTACCTATGTAACAAGCCTGCACGTTGTGCACGTGTACCCTAGAATGTAAAGTATAATTTAAATAATAATAATAATACACAAATTTGCTGGGTGTGGTGGCTTGCACCTGTAGTCCCAGTAACTCGGGAGGCTGAGGCAAGAGAATCGCTTGAACCCGGGAGACCGAGATTGCAGTGAGCTGAGATCATGCCACTTGCACTCCAGCCTGGGCCATAGAGCAAGACTGGGGAAAAAAAAAAAAAAAAGCCAGAGTGACTGCATGAGGCCCCAGGAAGCAGAAAGCAGGGTGCAGGCCAAGAATCCTGTTTTCCCTACTCAGCTCAAACCAGACACCCTGTCCCGCAGCTAGCTCCCCTGGGAACCCCGTGTCCATGAAGTGAGAGAACCGTATTAGGGTCAGGCTTGCCTCTTGGCCCTCATGGAATCTGGAAGGACATCCTGAACTGAGAAGGATGTGGACTGTGACTGGGAGTCCTCTGGGGAGCAGGGACAACATCACCTTTACCTCTCTCATGCCCAGAGCTGGGTCCTGCACAGCCCAGCTGCTCAATGACTGAGGGTGCACTGTATCTGGGGGTTTCCGTTCAGGAGGCCAGTGCTGAGGGCTGGCCACCTCTGCCCCAGTGTCACCTGATGCAGCAGACCTGCTAGGGAAATCCACACCAGTCTGCCCTAGAATTCTCTAGGGGAAACTTTCCCCATGACTGTCCCAACAATGGAGAGCATCCTCCTGCTGTCCTGTCTCATTCAGCCAGGCTCTGCCTAGTTTCTAAACACTCACAGCCTAGAACTGTCATTACACACATGCCCCCAAATATGGACTTGCACAGCAAAAATCACTGTGCCGTTGTGTATTCATAAAGAAAAGCCAGCAGCTAGAAGGTCTGTTGTTTTCACTGCATCTGACTTTGCATGTTTTTCTACCATATAGCAACTCACTCTCACCTTGTTGCATTCACGCATGCGTGGAGACCGCGGCCTCACTGCGTACCCACTCACATTCCATAAACGCTCTCTTTTCACTGCAGATGATGCATTTCCTCCACCAGCACTGCCTTCCCAATCATTGACAAAGATAGGTGAGGAGAATCCAGAAGCTTACAGGGGAGGGATACGTTCCTGCTTTATGCAAATCTCTGCAGTAGTGTCAGTTTACCTGACTGAATAGAGTAACTACATGCACAGTGTGCAGTGGTTAGAGCGTGGCCTCTGGGCCACACGGTCTGTGCTCCCATCCTGGTAACTGGCTCCACGAACATGGGCAGGTGCTCTGTGCCTCAGTCTCCCCATCAGTAAAATGGGGATGGTGATCATACCATCTGCTTCTTAGAGTTGTCATAACAGTGCCATGCTTGGGTGGTGCTGGCACATATTGCATGCTGGGTCAATATCTCCTATTGTCATCATCTTTATTCTTGGCCCTTTCGGGAGTCTGACCTCCCCTGAGCTGGGGATGTCTCTGGGGCCTTCCCAGAGACAGCTTCAGTTGCCCTTCCCACAAGCAGGCTGTTTGTATTTTCTTTTCCACATGGCTTGAAGTGCTCATTATCCCTCTGCGACCTGTTCTGCCAGCAGTATGGTGCACCCTGGCATGGGGCCCCTAATTGCCAGTAAAAGGGACTGTTGCAAAGGATTCAGCAGTTTAAGTGCTAAGAACAACTCACTGAAAAGGATGATTGTTTTTGATAAGGCATCTCAGAACCTTGGCATTTCAGCAACCTGGGGGGCAGGGCCTGGGTGCTCTCAGGGCTGGAGAGGACGCTGTGCTCAGAGGGAAGCTGTGGTTACCAGGGGCAACCATGGAATTGCCAACTGGAGAATGTTCTTTAAGAGACCACTGAGGTTTTGATGGATAGCTGACAGTGCCTGGCCACTGAGTCTGTACGAAGAAATATTTAATGAATGACCCTGGGTCCCAAGGCTAGGATGAGGGGTGAATGGGCAGGAAGATACAACAAGGAAGTGGAGCCACAGTTCCCACCATCCACAGGGGAGAGAGTTAACAGAAAGTGTGTTAGCTGAGTATTTCCCAAAGGGGGCTCCATGGAACCCTAGGCCTGCAAAATTCTCTGTGAAATGAAAAGGAAGAGTGGGGTAGATTTCTAGCCAAAAAAGCTTGGGAAAGAAATATTGCATATTCCACTTCCACATATATGAAGAATTAACATCCACTGAAGAAGTTCTGCAATAAAATTTTCAACATCTTAACAATTTTCTACATTTTAATAATGTATTAGCAGGCTTATTATTCAGTATATACCAAACATCTGACTATATAATCTTTTTGAATTTTTTCCCTGTTAAAACTTGAACATTTTGAGGAATAAGGAATGAGGACCATTTAGAGGAATGAGGCTTTCTGAAAGCATCGTCTGTGAACCATCCCAGCTACACTAAATTTAAACCACCAACCCTGCCTTCTCTCAGTGATTCTGATGCACACTGACATTTAGAACCAGGGGATTGTTGCTTCCAGAGGAGCACCCCAGGGAGCTCTGCAGTAGAACAATGATGAGAGGAATCAGCTCTGCACGGGAGTGTGCAGGGTACGTGCTGTGAACGGCGTGTGCTATGGGGTTCGTGGAGTGTGGGCTGCTGAGGAGGCTGCAGAGCTGCAGGGAGGAAGAGTCCCCAACTAGATCCTAGCAGGAAGGAAGACCCGTGGGAGTGGGAGGGTGTGGAGAGAACATTCTTTTGTTTTCACTGAGTCCAGGAAGAGTATAGTAGTCCAAAGTGAAATATGACTCCATACACGCTGCAGCTCTGTGTGCCCTAGAGCCCCATCGCAGATGGACAGGGTCCGAGCCACACACCCTGCGCGTTACCCATGTGGTCGCAGGAAGCTGAAGCGTTGGACTTGAGGGGCAAGTCCAACGCTTGCCTGGCATGAGCCGAGCTTGGGTCCCCTTCTCTGTCCTCAGCTTAACAGCCACCTCTCTATGTGGGTCCTCAGTGTGAGCCCGAGGTGAGGTGGTGGGAGAGAGAGGTGGGTCTGTTTCCTGGTGAGAAGTTCCAGAACTCAGGTACAGTCTGCCTGTGAGAGGTCTGCCTGCAGGCACCTGCCTTCCTGCTTCTCTGACTTCTCTGGCTTCTTTGGACATTTGAGGGTTTGTAAAACAGGTGACACATGCATGTGTATGTGTGTGTGGTACATGTATGTTTGAGTGTGATGTGTATGTGTGGGGTGTATATGTGTGTGTATGTGTGCATGGTGTGTATGTGGGTGTGGATATGTGTGTGTGTGTATATGCCTGTGTGCATGGTGTGTATATGTGTCTTGTAGTATGTATATGTGTATGGTCTACATGCATGTTGTGTGTGGTGTGTGCCTGTATGTGTGGTGTGTATAGTATGCATGCAGTGTGTGATATGTGCATATAGTTGTGGTATACATGTATATCACATGTATATATGTGGTGTGTGCATGTGTGTGTTTGGTGTGTGTTGCATATATGGGTGTGATGTGGATGTGTATGGATGGATGTGTATATGTATTGTGTAAGTGTGATATATGTATGCATGTATGCATGTGGTATATACATATATGTGTGTGGTGTATACATGTGTATATGTATGTGTGGCACATATTGTGTGGATGTGTGGATGTGTCTGTGTGGTATGTATATGCATGTGTGGTGTGTACATGTGTATATGCACGTGTGGCACATATTGTGTGAATGTGTGTGGATCTGTCTGTGTCTAGTGTGTATATGCATGTGTGTGGTATGTATGTGTGTATGTGTGTCTGTGGCATGTGTACGTGTATGCATATGTAGCATGTGTGTGTGTCAGGGGCTGCAAGGTTTGAAGGCTGGAGTTCAGCACCTAAGAAGGGGGCTATCCAGGCACTTGTATGACTGTAAGCATTTGTCTGGCTCCAGAGCCATGTGGCAGGGCTGGGTGACAGAGTGGCCACTTGGGTGCTCTCAGCCCAGGGCAAGCGGGCCCTGAGGATGGGCATATGAAGCCATTGGGCTCCTGGTTGTCCAGTTTAGCTTGGCAGTGAATAACTCTGTTGAGTGAAGCCTGGTTCCCTGGGCACTGCCTGGGCCACCACCTCAGCATCAAGGGACAGCAAAGGAAAGCTCTGCAATTGAGACTCTTCCTGCTCTGGGCTGAGGCTGGAAGGAGATGGATGTCTTTTCCACGTGCCAGGCTATTTCTCCAGCCCCTGTTGATGAAAGTTTGCCTTTAGTGGTTATATGCTTGTCTTGTGCCATTGAAACAAACTCCAAGGAGGTGTCCAGATTCTTTTTTTTTTTTTTTTTTTTGAGATGGAGTCTCGCTCTGTCGCCCAGGCTGGAGTGCAGTGGCCAGATCTCAGCTCACTGCAAGCTCCGCCTCCCGGGTTTACGCCATTCTCCTGCCTCAGCCTCCCGAGTAGCTGGGACTACAGGCGCCCGCCACCTCGCCCGGCTAGTTTTTTGTATCTTTTAGTAGAGACGGGGTTTCACTGTGTTAGCCAGGATGGTCTCGATCTCCTGACCTCGTGATCCGCCCGTCTCAGCCTCCCAGAGTGCTGGGATTACAGGCTTGAGCCACCGCGCCCGGCCCAGATTCTTGATATGCACTGCAGTTCTTGTATCAAGTAGAGTGGTAATAAAGAGCGTGGCCCCGGTGTCCAAGGTGTTGCCCTATACCTACTTCTCCAGAGACTCAGCTTCTCGTCTGCCAGGCCCCTAGTCTTTGTGGTGCTCTCCTTCCTGATATTCAGACAGAGAGGCCTGATGCCTTGCCCACCACTCTCCTCTGCATGTCCAGCTCAGTGGCTGGGGTCCTCGTTCTTCTCAGTGCTGTCACCTCTACCTGCTGCTCCTCTAGGGCTGCTGAGTTTCACAGCTCTGGGGGTGCCGTCCACATGATATTCTTTCCTGGAGCTGTGACCCCCAGTGCTCCCAGGGGCTGTGCAAAGATGGGGCCTGGCTCCTTGGTTTTTAAAGGGCTCACCATGCTGGCACTTCTGTTCCTCAGCTCTGAGAATCAGACTTGCAGTCATCACAGGGGAGGGAATGAGGCAGGAGGCAGGTTAGTGTGAGAGATAATAAGACTCAAGTCTTGTGGCAAAGGAGAAGTGAGACCTGGCCCAAAGGCCCAAGGTGACCAGAGGGGCAGAGCGACAGAGGAAGGAGAAGCAGCCTGGTGCAGAGCTTTCCAGCCTGGGGAAGGAGATGGTCCATGGCTCACACAGGAGTCAGGAGGCTGAGTTGCAGGGCGGGGGTGGCTCAAGGAGTATGGTGTGTGCTGGGAATGGCAGGGATATTGCTGGGTTTCTTGGCATTTAAATACGGATTTAGGCTCTTGATATCATTCAGGGATATGTTCTCTGAGTTGTAAGGAGTTGTGAGGGTTCAATGAGGAAAATGTGTGAGTCCGTCACCTGTGATGTGTGTTGGTTGCGTGACTGCCATGGCTCTTGGAGGAGCACTGGTTGCCACTGTGACTTCAGCACCTGCTCCCCAGCTGGGCCATGGCCCCTCTCCCCAGGCTCCTGTTTCTCGCCCCCAACACAGAGAAGGCAGCAGCTGATCACAAGGCTGTTCTGCAGATGCAGAGAAGGGTGGGCTTCCTCTGTAAAGAATAAACACACACATGCAGGCGCAGCTTCTGCCCTGGCTCTTTCCCTCCCATCAGGCAGGAGCACATTTCCCTGACCCCAAGAATCTGGAAGTTTGCCCGCCCAGTCACTTCCCTTAGCCCAAGGGTAGTGCCGCCTCCTCTAGGCAGAGAGCTCTCTGCACAGGGGCATTGGCCCCCTCACAGCTGCTGCTAGTGACTGTTACTGTGACCTGTCCTCCCTCCCTGCCAGTTGAGGAATAGTAGCTGAGATGCCAACCTCCAGACCAGGAGGGAGAGTGCCCATCTGTACTGACCTTCAACTGCCTTCAAGGTGAATCACCCTTTTCCTGGAAGATGCTTTGCACTTCTGGGTTTGGCCATGACCTTCTCTACATAGTTGCTCTCTCTCTCTCCACCCACGTTTCTGACTCTTTAGGGGCCTTAAGGGCCTCAGATCCTAGGATAGTAAATCAATCTTGACATCCTAATCTCGAGTCAGTCTTTCAGCCACAGAGGCAGTAGGGGCATGCTTTCTCCCGTTACAGAGTGGCTCCCTTAGATCAGTTGGCAGGAATCCGAGCTGGCCCTCCTGTGTGCCTGGCTTGGCCACTGTGGGGGCACGAAGAGAAAGAGGCAGTCCGGTGGAGAAGATTACAGTCTACTTGGGGAAGGTCCAACACTCATGTAAGAGAGCAGTGACCAAGAGGTGATCCACTGAAGCTGAATTTATAGACGCCAGAGAACATTGGGTATTTAACAGGTCAGGGATCAGGGAAGACACGTATGGAGAAGGAGGGACTTCAGGTCACTGAGCTGAAGGAGGAAAATGAACAGTATGCTGAATGAGGTATGCAATAGATGCTTTGGAAGCAAGAGTTTTATATGCATGTTTGATTATTTTTATATTTGCTTTCGATGTCATTTTTGGCTGCTATCCCCAATGACAATTACATTCGAGGCCCAGGAGGGGGTTGTGAACAAGCCAGTCAACATCTCGGGAGGCAGGGGCTGTCCCCTTGGGGGTTGTGTGATAGAAGGTGAGTCTTCCCAGCTGACCTGGAGTTTCAGAGTTGCATTTGGAGCAAGCAGGACCCCAGGAGTTGGAATGGGGAGGATGTGAGGCAACTTGAAGAAAAGGGAGAGAGGGTGATCCTAGAACATTAGGGGCCACCTGCTTGGAGGACTGGCAACCATGCTGTAATTGATTAGTGATGTCTGCCACTGGCAGCAGAGGGGATGGTAGCAGCACACATGCCAGTCAGAAGGAGCCCATCTACAGGGCATGGTATTTCACTCTGGGATCTCTTTATTTAAATATGAAGCATCTGAAGTCCAGACTGGTGAAGTGACTTTGCCGAGGTCACACAGCTTATTGAGGCAAAAAGAAAACACATGTTTAAAGAAGATGGTGAAAATCACTTGCAGTATATGTCAGGAGCACTGAGCTTCCAGCTCTGGGGAACCCAGGGGGTCCCTGCCATCAAGGGCCCGCTATCTCCTGCGGGAGAGAGGTCACTACAGGAAATAGAAGTGAGAGCTGCAAGAGGCTGGCTCTGCTACTGTAAGTCCCCCACACAGATGGCAAGTTCAGGGCAGAGCGAGGTGACTGCAGTTTGGGAGGCCAGAGGCGCTTCCTGGCTGAGCCAAGCTTTGACAGATGGGGCACATTTGGAGAGGGCAAGAGGGGAGGAAGGCCCAGTTGACCGGCCACGGTCAGAAGCGAAGGGGATTGCGGGGATGGGACAGGAAAGGCATGGGGAGGAAGCACCCAAGGCTATGGCGGCCCTGAATAAATGTGACTGATCTGCTAGAAAGGATTGTGCAAGCTCTCGGGGCATCCTGGAATGAGGAAGTTTCGAGTTACTTAGAACTGCAGGCTGCAGGCTGCTGGTGCCCAGAGGGAGGGACCAGTCCTCATGTTATCAATGAGACCCAGGAAGGCTGAGGGACTTGCCCAGAGTCAGACAGCCCAGGTGGTTCTCCCCAGAGAGTCCCCTTGTCCCTTTGACTCCATGAGCCCTCCACCTCTCCTCCAGACTCTCATTACCTCCTGCCTCCTGTCTGTGGGGGCTGGAGTGCCTGGCCCCTTCTGCTTGGAGGCTGGACTGTCCAGCCTTTCTGGTTTTTGTGCCCTCTCCTTCTAGTTAATTAAAGCTACTCACTCTCTGTCACTCTCTCTCTGGAAAGTAGATTGGTTTCCCCTTCCAGTTACTATCTGAGTTCTTTCACTATAGTTTGCCTGTTCCTGAACATAATTGGTTCTCTTTTGCATCTGGGTTCTTTTATTCCCTGTATGCTTGTGATATTTATTCATATTGTTGCATGTTATTTTACTTTGTTTGTGCTCACTGCGGTGTAATACTCCAGTATGTGAACATACCACTGTTTATTTATCGAATCAGCCGATGACAGGCATGTGGGTGTTCTCCAGTTTGGAGCTGTAATGGCTGATGCTGCTGTATACGCTTTGTGTACATGTCTTTTGGTGAGCCTCTGGGCACATTTCTGTGTGTTTATACCTGGGAGTGAATTTCTGGGTCATACGGCATGCACACGTTCAGCTCGGGTGGATGTGGAAGTATTGCTTTAAAGAGTGTGACGATGGAAACCAGATTACAGGGGTAAGAAGGGCTGGAGGGCATCACGCGTGGTCAGGGGGTTGGAGAATTTGCCAGGGAGCTCAGCAGCCAGAGAGCAAAGAAACCAAATCATAGAAGCCGCATTGAGTAAAGAGGTTTCTGTCTCTGGGTGGGTCACATAGGGAACACTGGAGGATCAGTTTGACTTGGAGAAATCCAGTTGCTGGTGTAGCCTTGGTCGGTTGGGGACTTCTGGGGAGTAGGACTGAACTGTGAAGGAAGGCAGCCTCCATGGGCTCCCCAGTGGGCCTGACTCTGCAGAGCCCCTGCCTGGGGAGAAGCCGCTGCCATCAGGCTGGCAGTGGTGATGGTGGCTCTGGGTGGTACAGAGCCCCTGCTGGGTGTAGAGGCTTTGAGGAGAGAGCCATGGGCTGGGGGCAGCAGGGGCCTGGACCCTTCTGTATACATCTACAAAACCTCAGTGAAACGAGGGCCCATGCCTGGGGGGAGGCCAGAAGACCCCCAGGCGGTCCCCCGACTCTGACTGGGTGCACCAGCTGCCATACTCACTTGGGGGCTCACTCCAGCCTCTCAGCCACCCAGGGAGACAGGGAGGCTTCTACCGCCCTCTCAGGCCCAGGCCCCGTG
Source organism: Theropithecus gelada (assembly GCF_003255815.1). NCBI lineage: Eukaryota > Metazoa > Chordata > Mammalia > Primates > Cercopithecidae > Theropithecus > Theropithecus gelada. Next base: position 45,340,235 of record NC_037686.1, on the reverse strand, counting down.
TTCTCAGCATCCTGGCTGAGCAATTAATGTCAGCCCTTTCACCCCCATCTCTTCCAGAATGGCAGCAAAGACAGCTCTCTGGACATGCTGGGCACGGACATCTGGGCGGCCAACACCTTCGATTCCTTCAGGTAACCTCCTCCTCCTCCTTCCCTGTGGTGTGAGGTCCAGCCAGGGACCCTAGCTTCCTTGGGGGGCTGAGTGAAAGCTGATGGTTCATGAGCAAGAGGCAGAGAGAAGCAGAGCGGGGGATGTAGGAAGGATGGGGTGGAAAGAAGGAGGCTGGAGAGAGGGGGCGGTGAGTGTCAGAGAAGACAGTGGAGGCATGGGGAGGGCCCTCAGGATGGGGCTGCAGAGGCTGGGCCCCGCTTCCCACTCGCCTGCCTCATCTACCTCAGGGTGGCCGGGTCGTCACTTTGAGCTACTTGTCAGAGGCTGGAGTACAGCATTTGGCCCCTTGCTCTCCCCAGCCTTCCTCAAATGTGGGCACGAAAAGACACTCAGGTGTTGCAGAGGCCACTGTGCAATGGGCACCAGGCCCACACTTGTTTCATAAGTATACACTTTCCATGGCAGGGTGATGAAAGTGAGGGGTGGCACCTGGGGCTCCATTCTGAGTGAGAGTCCCCGCCTGGCCCCTGGCGGCCCCTTTCTGCGGGTCTGCTCTGCCAGGTTTGCCCTGGCCCAAACGGGGCTGTTGCCCTCTTGTCTCGATTTCTCACCCTCCCTCGCCCTCTAGTGGTGCCACCTGGGACCTGCAGCCGGAAAAGCTGGACTTCACGCAGTTCCACCGGAAAGTCCGACACACGCCCAAGCAGCCCCTGCCACACATCGACCGCGAAGGGTAAGGGGTGCCGGGACTCTTACACAGGGAGAGGTGGGGCAGGGGACGGGAGTGGTCTTTGCCTCCATAGGGAGGCTGCTCTGCTGCACAGGGGACTCAGGTGGCTAATGCCCTGGCATGCTCTTCCTATGTGGCCCAGAGCTGCAGGCTCACTGACTTCTCCCGGAATCCCTCCATTCCCCTCTGCCCAGCCCCCTCTAGCCAAGCCATCCCCACCTGCTCCTGATGGCCCACAGTGGCCCTGCTTGTCAGTAATCCAGGCCAGTGCAGCAGAATCACCTGGGCAGTGGCACAGAGGACAGGCCCACCCCGAGTCTCTGATTCCGTAGGCGCAGACTGAGGCTGTGTGTTTCTAACAAGTTCTCCAGCAGGTGCTGATGCTGGTCCAGGGACCACACTTGGGGAGCCCCCAGTGTCGTGCCTGATTTTACGCTGGCTTTTCTCACCCTCTATGACTTTGTGTGTCAGTGTTGCCCTCCCCTTTCAAAAGTGGTGTCAGGGCCTGGGCCAACCTCAGGACAGGAATGTGACTCCAGCCAGACACAGTGGTGTGGAACAAATGGCTGCTACTTCTTTTATAGTTTTATATAATTTTTATTGAGGCAGAATTCTTATACTATAAAATTAACCATTGTAAAATGTTGAATCCACAGGCATTTAGTATGCTCGCCCTGTTGTGCAACTACCATGTCTATCTAGTTCTGAAACATTCTCATCATCCCGATATAAAACCCTATACCCACTAGGCAATTATTCCCCATCCCACCACCACCCCCAGCCCCTGGCAATCACCAATCTGCGTTCTGTTTCTATGAATTGATCTATTTTGGATACTTACAGAAACAGAGTCATATGTGACCTCTTGGGCCTGGCTTCTTTCCCTTGGCATGTTTTTGAGATTCATTCATTGCAGCATGTATCAGAACTTTATTCCTTTTCATGGCTGAATACTATTCCATTGTATAGATATACCACAATTTGTTTACCCATGCATCTGTCAATCCTTACTTGGGTCGTTTCTACCTTTTGGCTATTGTCAAAAATACTGCTGTATCTGTTTGAGTCCTTGCTTGTAATTACTTGGGTATATACTTAGGGGTGGAATTGCTGGGTCATATGGTAATTCTGTTGAACTCTTTGAGGAACTGTCATACTGTGTTCCATAGCAGCTGAATATTCTGCATTCATACCAGCCACATATGAGATTCCAATTTCTCCACATCCCCACCAGCACTTGTGCTTTCTTTTCTTCTTGGTTTTTGTTTGTTTGTGTTTTGTTATGATACTGATGACCCTTACTTTTCCTTCCAGCCCTCCCCTGCTCACTCTTGTCTCCCTTTCACTGCAGATCTAAGTATTAGTGACTTTATTGGACACTATACTACATCTCACATGTCTTCCTGCTGCTATAGTTGTCCCACCCAACCTCTCCTCTTGGCAGCACTGGTCCCATTGTAGTGTAATGAGCAACAACCCGTGGAAAGAAATGGGCTCATTCCTACTTTAGAGATGAGGAAAACAACACTCAGAGAAGCAAAGTGACTTGCCTGAATAACAGAGCCATCATTTAAGGCCAGGCCTCTGACACCGTCCAACCCCTAGTTCATCACATCAGGGTATTCTTAACCTCCTTAAAATTTTCTGCAAATGTGTATGTGTGCTTTCACACGTGTGTGTTGCTGGGGAGAGGCCCATCACTTGCATCAGACTCTCCCGGGAGACACCAGCCTCTCACACACCTCCTTTTTTCATTTCTCTGCCTGTTGTGGGTTCCATTTCTCTTTGGATGACGAGGGAGAGATGGCTTTGCGCATGGAGGCACCAGTTAAGATGGAGCATAGGAGAGACACAGCCGCGAGGCTCCCGACCCTGCCTTACCCCATCCACCCTGCACACTGCCTGCTCAGACCACTCATTCAGTTGCAGGGAGGCCATGCTCCTTCCAGGCTACTGAGCTGCCCAGAGCTGGGCCTCCACACTTCTGTGCTTAGGAAGGATGGCCTTACCTACCTTATTCAGCAGGTCAGCTTCAGGAAGGGGTTGTGAGCAAAGGTGATGCTTGCCCTGTGTCCTGTTGTAGCAGTGCAGTGGAGCTCAGGTATGCCACAGGAATAGGAGCAGGATTTTGCTTTTCTCAAGTTCAGTATAGCTAGTCTGTCACTAGACCTGCTGGGTCCCTGCATGGTGCTGGATGCCAGGAAAGTAGACATACACACACAAACACACACACACACACACACACACACACAAGTATACAATATAGTCCCTGCCCAGAAGGACTGTTCAATCTACTGGGAAAAGGAGACATGAACCCATTCATGATGGAGACTGTGTAGGGAAAGAAAGACTAGACTATGTGGTGTAGACATATAGACTAGACTATGCAGTGTAGACATATAGACACTAGGAAGTATAAAGTGTGATGCCTGGTGCAGGGTTAAATAAACTCAATGCAAAAGGGGTTAGAAAGGAGAGCACTTTACAGGTTGAACCATCTGGGAAAGGCTTCAGGCAGGAGACTTCCCTGGGCAGCTCCAGTCTCTCCTGTGTGCCCCAGGAGCACACAGCTGGTGAAGTCAGTGGCCTGGGGGGATCGAAGGCCTGTGGGGATCGAAGCGATGGTGCTGCCTCATTGACTACAGGTGCCCAGTGGGGCCTGCATGTTGAAGGCAAGCTTGCCAAAGGTGTCTCACCAGTCCCCAGAAATGAACTAACTTCCTAGCAAAAAAAGTGATGAATGACTATGAAGGAGAGGAATTCCCCTTATGCTGAGGGACTTTGTCTCTTCTGAAGCCAGAGTAACCAGCCACACCTGTGTCACCAGCTGTGGGCCTGAATTCCTCGGCCAGTCTCAGTCTCTCACCAGGAGCCTCCAGATTTGCTGAGAGTCACCTGGGATCTCCCATGGACATCTGGCTCACTAGCCAAAGCCTGTCACTCCCAGGTTCCCAGGGAGTCTGAGTGCAGTGTCTGTGGCCACCTCATGGCCAGACCAGGAACTGTGTCCCCCTTAGAGTCCTGCTGTAGTGGGGACACGTTCCACGCGCCAGCCGCTGCAGCCTCCCTGGGATGCAGGTACCACTCGGTTGCCAAGTCTCACTGCAGCCTGTGTTTCCATGGAGGGACAGAAATCAGAGAAGGCTGTTGCCTTGGAAACCCTGTTGGCAGCAGTGACTCAGCTGGTCTGTAGCCACCTTCTGCCCTCCAAACCTGCAGGTCTCCAGGGAGATCTGAGCCCTGACAAGGACAGGCTTCATGGGACAGCAGCCCTCCCTGCAGGCCTCCCCCTGCCCACCCCCAGGGGCGCTGAGATGAGAACAGAAGGCTGTGTTTGGAGTGTGCTAGGCTGGTGCCCAGCGTGTGCTCGGAGCTCAGCACACGTGGGAGAGTCCTGAGGTGTGTTTTACCCACAGGAGACACTAGGGAGGTGGTGTTAGCCGTTCTAGTCGAGCCAAGTCCCTAGTGCCCTCCTCCCCTATGGCCCAGGCGGGTACAGAACATAGAAGACTACACGCAGTTGGTGCTTTCACAGGCCAGCCTGTCTGCACCAGGCAGATTGATGAGTTAAGAGATGTTGGATGTTCCAGGCCTTTCTCCACCTGCTCGCCTGTAGCCCCAGCACGTCACAGTTGTGGGGACAGCCGGGGGGCGGGGGAAACTTTTTCTCTTTTCCCTCATGCCTGTTATACCTTGCACACTATTCCCCACCCCAGCTCCACCGTGCCCTTTCCTACCCCTTACACCCTGACCCACCCCCGACATGCTCCAGCCACAGCAAACTGGCACCACACACGCTCCTAACTCCAGGCCTTTGCCTGCGCCACATCCGCCTGGGACATCCTCCCAAATTCCCTGTGCTTGGCCAGCTCACCTCTCACCTTCCTCCCACCGCCCCTCGCCCAAGACAGTTCTAGATGCTGCTCCTTGGCGTTTCTGCATTGCTCTCCTGCCCCCGACGGGGCACTGGCTGCTGTACGGCAGGGGCTGATTATCCCGCCAGACACCAAGAGGGCCAGTTGTGTGCACCGTTTACACCTGGGTCCCAGACCCTGTCCGGAGCCTGGCGCAGAAGCGTTTGGTGAATGGAGAAATGAGCCATCAAATGGGGCTTGGGTCAGCCCCCTGTTCTTCTCTTCCACATAGGCCTTTGCTGGTGTTTGCAGCCAGTTTCTCCTCCTCTGGGTTCCAGGGCGCCTCCCGCCGTAGGACTTTTATGACACTGATCTCGTGCTGCCCCCTAATGGTGCGCAGGCACCCAGCCCTGTTAGAGGAGTTAGGGTTTGTTCTAAGAGCCATCCACTGTCTGAGGGCAGGAACCAAAACTGATTTGTTTTTGTTCACAAGGCCCAAAACAGAAGAGATGCTTGGTAAATATTTAAACAATGAACTAGTTATTCTGAAATGTGAGATTCGCATGAACTCTGCAGCTGGAAAATGACCCAACTCATGGGACATCTCTCACCAATCCTCAGTCAATACCAGTAATAATTGTAACTGACAATATTGACTATGCACCGGCCATGCTCCAGCCCCTGTTCTAAGTGCTTGCCTCATTTATTTAAAACTTATCACCCCCCAGAGAGGGAGGAACTGTTATCGCCTTCATTTCAATAGATGAAGCAACTAGGAGACCCAGAAATTGAGTAATTTGCATGAGGCTGAGTTGGCTCCAGAATCTATGTCCTTAATTAATCACCTTCCTGCCTCTTTGCCCAAATAACAGCAACAGTATTAGCGGTAATGAAAGTAGTCATAGTAGTAGTAATATATTTACTTCATTATTTATTTTATTATAATTTTGTTATTATTACCAGTATTTACCATTAAACATATGTGTGTATATTTAAGATATATTTAATGGTAAATACAGATGATAATACATACACAAGTAATATATACACACATATATATAAACATAAACAAGCTAAGCATTATATATATATATAAGCTCGGCTATATATGTGTATATGTGTGTGTATATGTACGGTTTACTGTGTGCTGTCACGGTTCTAAGCATCTAAGCGCTCCAGATACATTAATTAATTTAATCCTCCAGCCACCTTAAGATGTTAGACACTATCATCCCCATTGAACAAATGAGGAAACTCATTTGATGACATGAGTACAGAGAGGTTAAACAACTTATACAGGGTCCCCAGTTGGTAAGGGGTGCTGCGGGGATTCAAACCCTGGGAATCTGGTTTTGGAATCTGCATCCTTAAATATGCCAAAGATTCTGAGTGGGTCTGCTGGACTGACCCAGAGTCAAGCCAAGAAGGAAGGAAGCCCTGTTGGGTTTTCTGCTAGGCCCTGCCAGCCTGTGTGACCTTGAGAAAGTTGCTTGGTGTCTCTGTCCACTGATCTTCTGTCCGGTGTAATGGGGCAAGGTGGATGGGCTTGGACAGGTGTTGTGATGAGTAAGGAGCTTAGCTTCTCTGCCTGGAAGGATCAAGGGGAACTCTGGTTCCTCTCCCACCTCCCTCCGGGTTGGTTGTTGCATTAGGGGAGGAGCCCCCACCCCGACCCCTGGCCGCCATCTCTAGGGCTGTTTCCTCTAGGTGGGACAGCTGATTCTGCAGGGCTCGAGGGTGGGCAGCACCAGGTGTCTGCTGACTGTTCCTCCTCTCCTGCTGGCCGGATGGGACAGGAGGCATGAATGAGCCATCTTTCCAATGCCTTTCTGTCTTTTCTGGTCCAGGTGTGGCAAAGGGAAGCTGGAAGATGGGGATGGCATCAACCTGAATGACATCGAGAAGGTCCTTCCAGCCTGGCAGGTAGGTAGAGGGGCATGTTCTCTAACAGCCCACCCACCCCTGGAGTCTTGATCCCACCCCTGGAGTCTTGATCCTCTTCCTGGACAGGACCTAACCGAAGCACTCCTTCTGGCCCCTTGTTCCAGCAAGGGGTGTAACCGCCTGTATGGTAGTAATAGGTAGGCAGGGCTGGCTACCTGCCATTCTCCAGGGTGTCCCATTGTGATAGTGTGTGTGACAGCCTACTCGGTGATGCTGCAGGCCCTGGTGGCAGGCCTGATGTGCCCTCGAGATGAAATAGACCATGCCCTGGCAACTCAGTGAACTTGGAAGTTTTTGTCCCTTGGCCTGAAGCCTCTCTGCAGGTGAAGTGTCCTGTGGTGTGTTCAGGTGGGACTGGCATGCCTGGAAGAGATTCTCATGTGGCTGGGGCTGTCTTTAGACTTTTGAACAGTGGACTTGCCCTGCTGGCCTCCAGGTGTCCGCAATACTTGCTCTTTTTTTATTGATTGGGCCTCTTTCCTGGAATCAGGGCCAGGTTCCAGGACAAAGAGGATTCACTCAGTGAATCCAGGTCTCTAGATGCTTATAGTGCTGGACATTTGGTGGAAACAGCAGGAGTCTAGCTGCTCTCAGGAATGAGACTGGGCCTGCTGCAGGGGTGTAAAAGCAGTGGACCCTCCACAGTGACTGATCCTGCCACTGCCAGTGACCATGACCTGCCACCACACTCCACTGTGCCACCCTTCCCTTCTCTCCTGATTCTTCTCTTGCTATTTTACCTATATCCATTCATCTCTTCCTGGTGCCTTTGCCATTTTATTTCTTCTCTGTTCATGCCTTGGGCCTATCAATGAGAGACAACAAGCATACAGTTAAGACCTCAACTATTTGATTATGATGTGCCTTGGTGTGGTGGTTTTCTTCATGTTTCTCCCACTTGGGATTTATTGAGTTTCTTGGATCTGTAGGTTTATAGTTTCATCAAATTTGGAAAATTTTCAGCCACTATTCCTTCCATTTTCCCTCAACCCTGGGGTTCCAATTATATATATTCTATGCTTCTTCATCTTTTCCCATGGCTCACCAAAGCTCTGCTTGGTTTTTAAAAGTCTTTCTTTACTCTCTGTGTTTCATTTTGGATAGTTCTTATTGCTATGTCTTCAAGTTCACTAATCTTTTATTACAGTGTGAAATCTACTGATAATCTCATTCAGTATATTTTTCATTTCACATATTACAGTTTTTATCTCCAGAAGGTCATTGTGGGCTTTTTAAAAAATGTATATGTATATCTTCCCTTCCTCATGCTTTCTCTTCTGGAGTATGTAGAACCTATTCCCAATAGCTGTTTTAAGGCCTTCTCTACTACTTCTCTCATCCATATAATCTCTGAGTCTATTTCTATTCATTGATTTGTCTGTTGGTTATGGGCCATACCTTTTTTTACATGCTTGGTAATTTGATGTTAAATGTCAGATGTTAGAACCTTTACATTACTGGGTGCTAATTTTTTTTTTATCCCTTTAAATATTTTGGGTTTTGTTCTGGATCACAGTTAAGTTACATAAAAACAGTTTGATCCTTTCAAGACTTGCTTTTAAGCTTTGTTAGGGTGGGAAGACTTTAGTGTAGGACAAATTTTGCTCCACTGCTGAATAAATACCCTTCTGAGATTGCCATCCAATGCTCTGTGTATTAGAAGGTGTTTCCCCCCTGGCTGGAGAAACACCAACTTATTTTCAGCCCTGTGTGATCTCAGTGGATTGTTCTATCTATTCCTTGCCTCGAAAGTTTCCTTACACGTGGACAAATTAATACTCAGCCAAAGACTTGAGAGGCTAAGATTTCTGGATTTATCTCTGTATGTTGGTCTCTCCTCTCTAGTACTCTGTCTTGCAAATCAAATTGTCTTGGACTCCATGGATTTTGAACCCTGTCGTCTTAGCTCATTGAGATGACCGGGCCCTGGACTGCCCTCCCTGTGTTGCAGACTGGAAACTTTCTGGGAAATGAACTGGGGCACACATAGAGGTCACCTCGTTACAAAGAGAAATATGATGACTTTATTGTGGAGAAACCTGACAGGCCCCAACGTGAACAGGTGATCAAGAGAACATCATTAGTGATGGGATGGGTGGACACTATGTCCCCCTGATGTGCCATACAGAAAACCCAACATCATTTCTTTCCAAGAAAGCACAACCTGAGTCTGGTTGTTTGGAAAGTAGTGTAAGGACCACTCTCTATAACTGCCTGGACACAGAAGACAGGGAAAGACTGAGGAAGTCTTCCAGATTGTAGGAGACTGAAGAGGCAAATGACTAAATACAACGTGTGTTCCTTGCTGAAATCCTGGACCAGAAGGAAATCCTGACCTTGTTGGTACAGTTGGAGAATGCGATTGGGTCTGTGGGTGGGACAGTGTTGCTTCGACGTCAGTTTCCCGACTTGGAGGCAGTGTGATGGTCATGTGGGCGAGTGTGCTTGACTTTGAGAAATATGCACTATGATGTTTGAGGGATATGGGCCTGGTGTCTGCAATGTCTTCTCAAATGGTTTATAAAGAGATTGATGATAATGGTATGTAGACACAGAGGGAGAGAGAGGGCAAACATGGGGAGGTGTTAACAGTTGAGGAGGATGTGGATGTTCTTTGTACAGTTCTTGCACTTTCCTATAAATTTGACAGGAAAAAGAATCAATCAGTAGGGCCGAGGCTGTGACGTATAAGTCACAGGCAGTGTATCAGCTCGTGAAACACCCTCTGGGCTGGATCTGTATTAAATTATCACTGCTAATGGAAAGCCAGCCTTGACACAAGAGAAAAAAAGGGTAAGGCACTAGGAAGTGACCACCTCATCACTCCATTTCTAAATGCCAAGAGCATTCATCATTGATAGAAGAAGTACATTTGAGAGACCCCGATCTAGGTGAGAAACCAGATGCCCCCTGCATTAGGTAGGGTGTTGACCACTTGGTGCCCTTTGAGCCAGAAGCTTGGGAGTCATGGCTGGAAAAGTAGCAGACCTGACATTTAGTGTTGCTTGGTGACTGTTTCCTCATTCCTCTAGGGTACAAAATGGAGGACCTTTGGTTCCTGCTCAGAAGAGAAAGGAGAGCTGGGCTACTGGCTGGGTGGGAGGTTGGCGGTCAAGGGCTTGGTGTCTGGACCCACGCATGGACCCCATGGAATCCCAGTCCTGCCACTGACTAGCCCAGGAGTCTTGGGCTAGTTACTTATTCTCACTCTGCCTCAGTTTCCTCCTCTGTAAGATGAAGGAAATAACCATATCTACTTTATAGGGGGCTGGAAAGATCAAGCACATTCATTCACTCGAGGGCTGAGGGTGGTGCCCAGCGCACAGTGGGTGCTGTGCTGGCCTCTGCTGTAGTTTCTCCCAGGACTCCACACTGCCAGTCAAGCCCCACCTTCTGAGGGTGGACCAGGCTATGGGGGGCCTGCTCTGTTAAGAAGAGGAAGGAGGGGGTGATTTCCTGCCCCTACCCCCCAGGTGAGGTGTTTCTTGGTGAAGAGGGCATTTCTGCTGGTCAGAAGCTCGGATGATGAACCGTGGTTCATGGGTTACCAAGGCCCTGGTTGATTCTTCTCCTGTGCGGCCTTCCAGGCAGTGGAGACAGATTGGACTAGAGATCAGAAGAATCCACTTCTAGACATTTGCCAGAGCCGTGCGTGTGATCTCACCTCTGTGGGCCTCAGTTTACTCATCAGCGTAATGACACAGTTGTATTAGATCAGAGGTCTGCAATCTGTGAAGCCCTCAAGGTTCTCCTGGGGTGCCCCTGGGTGCTGCTGGGGGAAGTGGGGAGGTGGAAGCAGCAAGCTCCAGGGGCCCCCACTTGGGCCCACCTAGAACTGTTTGGCCGGTGCCTCTAAATCAGGATACTAACATGGTTTCATGTGGAGAAACAATTCTACTGCTAAACAAATTTTGAACATCATCAGACTAAGGTCCCTCTGAGGTTTCACATTCTAGAGTTTTCTTTTTTGTTGTTTTTTTTCAAGGAGTGGTAAATCAGTGAGAATTCTGGGCTCTCCAGGGCCCACATGTTATGCTAAGCTCTTCGGGGTGGCTGGTAGTGGAGGCCTTCACCCACCGTCTCCACCGTCAGGCTGGAGCAGAAGGGCTTTGATATTCGTGTGCACACACACACACTCATTACACATCATCTATCACACACGTACACACGTACACATACCACACACATCAAACATCCACATTACATACCACACATGTACACATACACACTGCACGTACCACACACCACACATGTACATGCACACACATATACACTTCACACACATCCCCTCACATCCTATGCACACATACATATGCCACACATATGCACACACATACGTCACACACATATACACCCATATACACACAGCACACATACACACACCACACGTTTCCATGACACACACTTTGGACGTGCTTTGCCCTCAGTAAACTATCAGCAGATGAATCTGCTGGCCACGGTGCTGGAGCTCAGCTGCACATCGGAACTGCTGGGGAAGCACTGAAATCTACACTGTCTGCCCACTGTATTCCTCATTTACTGTTGTGTAACAAATTGTACAAAACTTCACAGCTTAAAACAACAAACAGTTATACACACTTTCTGGGAGCCGCTTAGCTGGTGGATCAGGCTCAAGGTCTCTCATGAGTTTGCAGTCAAGCTGATGACCAGGGATGCCACCATCAGAAGGCACACCTGGGCTGGAAGACCCCCTCCTGTGTCTGAGGGCAGGAGGCCTCAGTTCCTCCCTAGCTGGGGACAGGAGGCCTGGGTTCCTCCCTAGCTTCCTTGACACCAGATCTTCTGTATAAGCTGCTTGAGTGCCCTCAGAATATGGCAGCTGGCTTTCCCCAAAGCAAGTGGTGATGGGGAGAGAGAGAGAGAGAGAAGATTCCATCACAGAAGTCACACTCGTTTATAGCCTCATCTCAGAAGTGATAGAGCTTCACGCTGCCATTTACTGAATTTCATTTGCACAGACCAACCCTGGTACAATATGGGAAGGGCCTACACAGAGGTGTGAATCCCTGAAGGCAGGAATCATGGGGGGCTCCTGGAGTCTGGAGACCACACTCACGGAATCACACCCAAGAATCTGCATTTCTTTCTTTTCTTTTTTTCTTTCTTTCTTTTCTTTTTTTTCTTTCTTTTTTTTTTTTTTTTTTTTGAGACAGCGTCTCTCTCCGGCACCCAGGCTGGAGTACAGTGGCACATCTTGGATCATTGCAACCTCCACCTCCCAGGTACAAGCGATTCTCATGCTTCGGCCTCCCAAGTAGCTGGGCCACAGGTGCCCACTACCACGCCCAGCTAATTTTTGTATTTTTAGTAGAGATGGGGTTTCAACATCTTGGCCAGGCTAGTCTTGAACTCCTGACCTCAAGTGATCTGCCCACCTCGGCCTCCCAAAGTGTTGGGATTACAGGCATGAGCCACTGTGTCCGGCTAGAATCTGCATTTTTAAAGCATTGTAGGAAATTCCAATTATCAGCAAGAGTTGAAAACATAAAAGTCCTGGCTGATAATGCTCCTGGCTTGACCATTCCTTGGGGTATCTGCAGTTCACATGGGTACCCTTAGGACAAGGTAGACGGCTTCTTGATCACCAAACACAGACCTCTGGTGTTTGAGGAATTTGTGGTCCCATGAGAGCACAATGGGATGACTTTTCTGTTCCCAGTGTTCTTCAAAGCCCCTCATAAATAGGGCTGGCTGGTTCACTCGTCTGGCCTTGGGTCCTGAGGGTCAGCTGGCCTAGCTATTAGCATATGTGGTGGGGGCAACACCTAATAGTATGGATGTGTCCAGTGCAATGTGGGATATTTAGGACTCCTGGCCTCTACCACTGAATGGCAGTCACTGGAGAGGGGCAGGCATAGTGACCACCAAAAACATCCTCCTACTTCCACATTCACCTCAGAGATATTGTGCATCCAGCTGAAGGCCCCACATGGGAGGGAAAGCCGACCTCTAGCCTGGGGACCTCCAGCCCTCCTATGAGAGTCTTGAGCCTGTACAGAGATAGGCGGGCTTCCTAGAGACTTTCTTAGACAAAAATCAGGGTTGACCTCCCCTCCCCACCCGGAGGCAAGAAGGAAAGAGGGTGACAAAGGGAGGTTGGCCTAAAGCCCATTGCCTACCTGCCCTCCACTTCTGCACCCGAGAAGAAGGGGCATAAAGATCCTACCAGCTGTGTACCCAGCATCTTCTCAACCCACAGAGGCCCAGACCCCCGTCTCCGGCCCCTTCTGTCCCTGTTCAGACTCTTTAGCAGGCAAGAGGCTTTGTGATGTTCTCCGCACCCTTGCCCGGCCTCTGTCCTGGGCTCCCCCTGCCATCCTGTGGCCCTGTCAGTCCCTCTCCCGATCTGTTCTGTTCTTCCGTCTCTCCTTGCTTTCTCATGGGCCGGAGGTTCCCTCTGCCTAAAATCACACTCATCCATTCTCTGCCTGTCCTTTTCCTGACTCAGGACACCTCCCCTGATACCCTCTCAGATGCATAGGACAGAGTCCAGCGTCCATCTGCCATTTCCCCAGAGCCCCTGCCCCCATCCCTGTGGCGTGGCTCCCATCACATCACACCTGCTTATGTAACTGCCAGACTCCCTTCCTGGACTCTGGGCTGCCTGAGGGCTGGGCCGTTTCCTTCAGCCTCCTAACCCCAGCACCAGGTGCTCTAGAGTGAATGCTGCTGAATAACCTCCTTTCTAGATGCGCTGTTGTGATGTCTAGAGTGTACAAGAAAGGCAGGATTTGTGTCTGTCTTGACACTCAGTCATCCCTCTGCCTCTGTTTCTCCCACCACTTCCCAGCAGAAATTCAGCATGAAGCTGGTTTTGCTCTTCTTGATGTGATTTCTGAGACACATTTTTTTTTTTTTTTTTTTTTTAAAGAGAATAGGATTTTTCCATTGTCTCCTCTATTAGGACACTATAGGCCATGGTATAATACGAAACAAACCCCCACATCTCAGTGGCATCACACACAGAATTTTATTCTAATTTTCTGAAATTCTGCGGAGGGCCAAGCTGGCCTCCAGGGCAGCTCCCTGGGGACTCCAGGGTCCAGGTGGATTGCGTTCTGTGGCCGTGCCGTCTTAATCCATGGTATCCAGGCGGCCCTGGCAGGGGCAAAGAGAGCTGGAGGGTCATGTTCTAGGTCAAGCTTGGCCAACATATGGCCCAAAACAAATTTGTAAACTTTCTTAAAACATTATGAGGTATTTTACAATTTTTTGTTTTAGCTCATCAGCTATCATTAGTGTATTTTATGTGTGGCCCAAGACAATTCTTTCGGTGTGGCCCAGGGAAGCCAAAAGATTGGACATCCCTGCTCTAGGTCTTAAATGCTTTGGCCCAGAAATATCAGCTCCACTCAGAGCCCATTGGACAGAACTAGTCACATGCCCCCACCCCAACTGCAAGGGCTGACACTCCTGCAGGGGAGCGGGAAGAAAGGGAGCACACGGCTGTTCTGTGAGCTGCAAGCGACTCTGCCAAATCTTCCTCTTTCCTTCACTTGCTCACGTAACTCATCTTCATGGACAAGTGCTCTGCCCTAGCCTTTTAGAGAGAGAGAATTGATTGCATAAGATACAGTTCCCCAAGAGAGGTACAGCCTAGTAGAGGAAATAAGACATGCACAGATTACCACACTGCATTCAAAGCCGTAAATGCCTGAGCAGGTGCTGGTGCCTTGCCCAGGTCACAGTCCCTGTAGGGCGAAGTCTGGGTCCTCTCCCAGCACACCCCACCTTCCTCCCCTGTGCTGCTGCAGCTCCTCTAGTCTGGGGCGTGAATGTGTGGCTGAGTACAAAGCAGAGGGCCCCACTGGCCCCCACACTGAATGCTGTTGATCTCCTGGGAGCCCTAGCTTATCTCTCAGTGGGTCACACAGGGAGCACATGCCACAGTGAGTGGTCTTAGCAGGTGATGCCTCCACTGGGGGTCAGATGCTGACACCTAGGTGTCTGGCTAAGCTCCTTTCCAGCCAAAGCCAAGGCCCCTATTCCTGGTGACCCCACCTGGCCATGTTTCCACAGCTGGCAATGAATCCAGGGGTGAGTCTCACCGCAGTGCTGACCTCAGGGAACTTCATCTCTGGGACTGCTGGACTCAGGCCCTTGGAGCCCCACCAAGGATGTGGGGCAACAGGGTAGACAGTAGGTGTCTGTGTCCAGGGCTCACCCTGTACCTCTGTGAACTCCTGCTGTCAGGAATAGTTCTACACTCTGAAAAGGCATTTAGTGAGCTAGTTAAGTAAGGGTCTGTTGGTGGTGTTAACTGGCTCTAAGGTCTTCCTTCCCACACTGGTGGCTGGAGGGAGAGGAGCAGGTACACTGGGATAGGAGCTAGCCAATAGCCAGGTTTTATGCCATCCACCCCAAGGCATGACATTCCACACCATGGCAGCCTCAGGCGAGCTGAGACTGGCATTGCTCTCCAATGATGGGGTGGTGGGGAGGTGGTGGCGGGGGAGGCGGGAGGTGGGGAACAGCAGCAGGCTCTGAGTACAGGGCCATGGATTCAGGGTTCAATCATGGTTCTGAGTGTTGAAGCCATAGGGCAGGGCAGAAACTGAGACACACACTTGGACTCAGACTGTGGTTCTAGGGGAACCCCAAATGCCATCCACAAGTCTGGTGTCCTGGTGGCATTTTTGGCATCTCTATCACAGGAGTAGAGGTATTGACCAGGCTACCACTCTGGCAGTGATGTGGACAGCCCAGGCCCATCATTAACAGTCCTGCTCTGAGTGTGGCCCCAGTGTTGCGGACTGCTGGAGTTGAGGCCTCGCCAGGATAGGTGGCTGTATGGCAGTGTGCTCCCACTAGAGGGCACCAGCGCACCGCTCTGCAGGCTCCAGCCTGGCGCTTGCTGTGGGAAGTCCCCTGGTCCCAGTGCCAGCAGCCAAAGGCGTCTTCACGGACCATGCCCCCTGGTCAGCACATGCACACTGTCCTGAAAATGACCCCACTCAATGCCCAGGCCCTTCCTCCCTGCAGCAAAGGAGAAGATGGGGAGGTGCAAGAGGTAGCCACACTAAGGTGTAGGGAAGCTCCTGTTGGGCCACCTGTCCCCTGCTTGGCCAAGGCATGACATTCCTCCAGAGGGCCCGCCCTCCCCTTGAACCCCTGGGAACACACTGCTTCCAAGAGGGCAGTGGCGCGGGGCTGCAGGGGGACACCCACTGGGGTGGGGCTGGGGGAGTTACAAAGTGTTGGCTTCCGCCCTTGGAAGGATGGGGGCTGGCTAGGTGGGGAGATGGAGCTGCATAATCTGTAATCCATAGACTAAGCCAAGTTAACTTACTAAGTTCTGAATTAACTTGACTAAGTTCTGAGTTAACTTGATTAAGTTCCAAGTTAACTTGACCAAGTTCCGTGTGAAGCCAAGGGGTGAAGGGTGAAATCCGAATTGCATATCCTTCACCTCATGTCTGGTCTGAGACCACCCCCTGGCACCTCCTCCCCCAGGACCCCTTTACCCTGAAGTGTGACTTGGGGAGCAATTTCTCCATGTGTGTGAACTCGGTGCGACCAGCATGAGAAAGACAGTCTAACGGGCATGTTGCCCCTGCGCCCTAGATGGCCTGTAGGTGAGCATTAGATTTCCTCAGGTTCCCGGGCACAGGGCCCTTGGCATTGCGGAAATGCCACCTCCTTATCCCACACACTGGCCTGGTGCTTTTGTGTCATATACAATACCCCCATTGAAAGACACTGTTGAATTAACCAGTGTCCTGCCCAGGGCTTTCTATCAGGACATATTTTGGTCATTATTCTTGAATTCTCCCAGACAAACATTATGTCTGCGTCTTTGGTCTGACAATAGGAACTACATAGCCCACTGACTTCTCTTTTTGCCTTTCTGTTAGGAAATTTCGAAACCAAATCCTGTGTCTGTTGGCCGTTAGTCATTAGATGGCTCCGACCTAGCAGAGCCGGCTCCTCTGCCCCCACATTGCTGGCCTCTCCAGAGCATGTGACTCGGGAGCCCTTTGCTGGGAAGGGGGCTTAGTGCCCACACTGAACAGTGGACGCCACCTGGTCAAGTGGGATTTCTGGCCTTAGGGATTTGCTCAAAGCAGTGCCCACTGAGGGTCCCCAGAAGACCCAGGGGAAGGAAAGTGGCTTTCTGGCCTCCTGAGCCTGTGTCCAAGTCCAGCCTTCACACGGAAGACGGCTAAAGGAAGGGACAGTGAGAGTTGGGGTCAAAAGAATTAATACCTTGTTCCTCTGTTTGGACCCAGATGGTAACAGAGAAATCCCCCCTCCCCCGCAGCTCTCTAAAGAATTCGAGGGACAAATGAGCTTTCAAAATGAAAATCACGGCCCCATGAAATGACACCCAGGTGTCCCTCACTCCTGGAGGAGTGAAAATGGTGGCTGATAAGGAATGGCCTGGCTTCCCCAGCAGGTGGCGCTGCTGCTGTTTGGTAACAGGGGTCTTGGGCCGGAGGCTGGGGCCGTGGCTGGGGCTGCCCCACGCTGGGGTTGAAGCCGCTGCTGTAGCCAGGTTCCCAGCCCTCCAGATGGGAAGGAGTGACTTTATTGTTCCCTATGGCTGTGTTAGCTGTTGCCAAGTCTTCTGGAAACTTCTAGGACATGCTAACTCACAGGCATGAGGATTATTAAAGTGCCACAAGACACCCAGGAACAGAGTCCTGAAAACCATGCCCCACCTTGCCTCCCCAGGCCCTGTGCACCACAAGTGTTGCTCCAAGTCACCCCGTGGTCCCACGGAGGTGAGGTCTGACCTTATTCACTCAGGCCTCCAGTACGGATCAGGCATCTCTCTGTGTCCCAGGCATTGTCTTATAGCCATGATGGACTGAGTTTAAGTACAGGGGCTGGTACCTGTCCCATGGGCAGGGATGTGGTATTCTCCGAATGTCCCCTTAGTGAAAATCCAACAAGGAGCATAACGCACCAGCAGTAACACTAGCGAACATTCACAGAGTGCTTTCCATGTTCCAGGAACTGAGGAGGTCCTTGCTTTTTCTAATCTTACCCTCACGTTGTCCCATGGAGCACATACTGTTATTGACCTCACTTTACAGACCGATGTCTTTGATCGGATGTCATCTTCTCAGTAAAGGTTCGTGAACACTCCCTATCCCCGTTGTCACTCGAGAATCATCACTCGATTCTTCCCCGCAGTGCCTGTCGCATGTTCACTTTCTTTCTTTTGTGTCTGTATTCTCCCAGTGGAGTGTACGTTCCCCTGGGGCACATCCAGGGGCTCATTAAATATGGGTTGAGTGATTTGCTCCTGCCCCAGAGGGACCCCCACCCAGCACCTTAGTCCAGAACTTGTGCCTCCACCACAGAGGCTACCATGACTTGAGTGCTGACTGAGCTGCAGGCTGCGTATACCATCTCTGAAGTCTCACAAGTACCCTGGGAAATGTTTATTCTATTATTATTTCACAGATTGGAGAACTGAGCTCAAATACCTTGCCTCAAATCACACAGTTGGGAGAGAAGGGATTGGAATCCAGACAGCCTGACTCCTCTGGTACCTCTTTCTAAGGAGGGACGATGAGGAGGAAAAGGTGCTGGAAAAACATTTTCTGATTCCAGGAGACGGTAGTCACGTACGGCAAGTTAGGGGTGAATGTCATTTCCTTAATAAGCAAGAACAAGAAAGTGGATATCTCTGTTTTTCTCTCTACTGCTGAAGGCAATAAAAATGGAAAGAAAAAAAGAGAAAAGCCTCTACTGACAGCTTTGAAAGAGAAAGAAATATTTTTTTCTTCTTTTTAAATCAGACAGGTTTGTGGTGGCCTCCCCAATCCCTGCTGGCCCAAGACGCTATAGCAGCCATCAAGGAGAGGGGCTTACAAACGAGAGCCCCTTTCCCTCCCCAGCCACCTCCCCACCCCCAAGTGCTTCCTCCCTCAGGACAAAAATAGGCGCCCATACAATAAATGGGGCCAGAAGTTCTCCAATCCGTGGCTTCCTGTCTGAGGCCTCCAGGTAGCAGGTCCACTGGGAAGGGGCAGCATGCTCTGTGAGGCGAGCCTATTTTTATTTTTTGTTACTTGTGAGTCTTTTTTTTAAAAAAGAACTGATTATTCTGGAGGTGAAGACTTTTGTTGGTGACCACTGGGAAAGTTCCTCGGGAAGAGGCCACTGGCTGCGTCTAGACGGGGTTTCCACACCAGCCTCCTGCTGCTCACTCCATGCGGGGCGGAAGGCAGGGAGCTGGGACTGTGGGCAGCGAGTACTTTCAGGGCTGGGTGGGGCAGGCTTCAAGGGGCCTGGGCAAGTCTGCCTACCCTATAGGACCACTTCAATGATCCAGGCCACGGCTAGGATTTTAGGGATTGGCAAACTGGTCCACGACCAAGTCCAGCTCTCCAGCCTGTTTTTGCAAATAAAGTTTTATCAGAACGCAGCCACACACATTCATCGGGTTCCCCTCTATGGCTACATTTGTGCTGCAGCTGCTTGCCACATGGACCCTATCGCCAGCAAAGCCTAAAATATTTACTATCTGGCTTTTTACAGAAAAAGTTTGCTAAACACTGATCTAGAATATAAACAGGAAAAAAAAAAAAAGAAACCGCTGAGAGTTAAAACAGGTGGCAGAAATCCTAAAGCTCACTCACTAGTCATCCAAGAGCCCTTCTGCTTCGCACACAGAACATTGTGTAATTCACCCAAAACAATACTCTTCCAGCTTTCATTTCTTCCGCTGTAAAGTTGGGGGTCGTATACCTGTTCAACTTATGTGGCAAAGCTGTGCTAAGAGTCAAAATATAATAAACCAGTTCGTATAATGACAGGGATTTTTGAACTGGAAGAACGCTCTGCAGATGTTTTTGCATGAGAGTCTCCTGCACTCTGCATGAGACGTGGCCTCAGGAAGTGGTAGTCACATCTGGAAGCAGGCAGAGAACTGGCAAGCTTGGCAGATAAGAACTGTGCTTGGAGATGGTCCAACAGCTTCCTTCTGTGGGTTTCTTGGGGGGTGGAAGATGGAGGGCAGGGACTCTGTTGGCTTTCCCCAGCTCCTCCTGAGACTGTGTGAGACCTAAAGGGTGACTGTCTTCCTGCCCTTGACCTTAGACAGAAAAGACTGTTGGGGGAGTCTTCTGCTCACCCATTTCTCTTTCCTCTTATGTCCTTCCCCCTTTCTTGCTCAAATCATCCCCCTCTTTCATGGCCCTGTTCCAGTCTCACCTCCTGCATGAAACTCTTCTGGATAAATCAGACCACATCAGCCCACAGAGGTTTCTTGGTGTTTTGAGGGTCTTGATTCTAGGCCAGTTTTGAGGTTTTCCCCTTTTTTATGCCTCTTCTTGCATTTGTGCCTCCTGGAGGAGGTAGACCTGGAACTGGGCCTTGGGAGGTGGCCCGGGAGTGGAGGGAGACCTATGGGGAGAAAGAGAAGTATGGTCAGGAGAAAAGGAGGCTGTTGAGAGTCAGGAAGTCCAGGAGTCCTCAAGAGGGGAGACTGTAAGTAGGGAGAGCATTTGGGGGTGGCCTTGGAGGCCTTGGGACCTGACCAAATAGGGACTCAGCCGAATGCTCTCCAGCAAGGAAATGCAGGATGGAAGGAGGATTCAGAAGCCGAGGGACAGGGCCTGACTGAGCCTATGCCCTCCTCCTGGAGACCAAGAGGGGGTTCCCAGGATCTCCCTCCGGGGGCCAGGGAAGAAGTTTTGTTATTTGTTAGGGACAAAGGCTAGAGCCCTTTAAAAGTAGGACTCATCCCCAGTGGAGAGGTCATCTGTCCATGCCCTACTTTGGGCCAGACCATACCCACAATCCCTTGCTGAGCACCAGAGGGCTTAATCATTCAGGGAGTAGGGCCTTGAGGCCAGCAAAGGACAGGGAGCCAGGACAGTAGGCTCAAGTAAGGCCAGATTGAGGACAGCCTCCTTCAAGGTCTCAGCTGGGCCAAGGCCATCACACAGACAAAGAGCTGCTGGCCCAACCCTGCTGGAGGAATGAGCTCAGGGTTGAGAAGAGGCCAGCAGGGGTGCCCAGTACACAGTGAGCAGACCCCGGGCTGGCCTGAGTGGTCCTGTAAACGGATGCCCAGAGGCAGGCCCACCCTGCACACATCCACCCACTTTGATGAATGGGGCCACACGGCCTGCAGCCTTGCCGTCCCTGTCCTTCAGCAGCTTCCAGGGGCTGATTTAATCCTCCCACTCCCTGAGCCAATTTGGTGATGCCCTTGATGACTTGGGCCAGGCCTGGTTGATTGAGATTGCTTGACGGTCCAGCATCTTCCCTCCTCTGTCCTTTGTGGAAGGAGCCGCCGGGGCTAGGGGGAAGAGGAAGGTGTCGCCAAGGGTGTGAAGCATCCATTATTCCTTTATTAGCCAATGTGCCATTTCTGGTCTCATTCTCCTTCCTGGCAGCGGTGAGTTTAGGGGCGGAGAAGCCCGGTTATTTTAGTTTACCCCAGCTTCTGTCACAGGGAGCAGTGGTGGCGGAGGGGCGGGGACGGACAGGGCTACGTGCTCTCCGGCAGGCATTTGTGAATGGGCCTGGGCTCCCAGGCTGGCCCACCGGCAGGCGGCCCCCCCAGGACACACTGACTCTCACTGGCTGGATGGCGTTTTTCCAGCATTGCAGCAGCCAGGCAGGAGGAAGCTTTCTTCTGGCCCAAGAACAATACCAGGGTCAGCCCAGGGACCTCCCTCCTACACCCTCTTCCTTCCATTGTGAGCTGCTGCACAGTCCCAGGCCCCTCTGCTCTGCATAGTCAGGGGGGCTGGCGGGTCAGGCCCAGGAGAGATTCACAGTGTGTGTGACACCGCCAGTTGCTTGCCTACACTTCCCAGTCTGGGCCAGGGATCTGGAGATCCTGATCCAACTCATGGCCGAACAGACCAAGTGTGCGAGTGTCCATTGGGTCCCTGTCCTTTGCAAGGAGCTGCCTCCAGGATGCTACCACTCTTTCTCTCCTTTCCCCGTTGACTCATAGCATGCCGGGGCTGGAAAAGACCCAGAACTTCCACCAAAAACCCCATTACACAGACAAGGAAACTGAGAGACCCAGAAAGGCAAAAGAGTTACCAAACTTCTCATTGCCCCGCTTAAAAAGCCTTCACTGATTCTCAGAGCTTATGGAAAACCCTGGACTTTCCTTTAGCCCAGGGCCTGCTGGCCCCCCTGGCTTCTCTCCTGTGACTCCAAGTCTGTCTGTGCTCTCACCTTAGTGACTGATTGCCAAGCCCCTGATCCAGCAGCACCGGTTGCCTTCAGTATCCTTCCCACCTCATCCACCTGCCTGCCTGCCCCACACCTGTTTTGTTTGTTTGTTTGTGATGGTGTTTCGCTCTTGTCACCCAGGCTGGAGTACAATGGCATAATCTCGGCTCACTGCAACCTCCGCCTCCCAGGTTCAAGCGATTCTCCTACCTCAGCTTCCCAAGTAGCTAGGATTACAGGCACATGCCACCACACCAGGCTAATTTTTGTGTCTTTAGTAGAGATGAGGGTTCACCATGTTGGCCAGGCTGGTCTCGAACTCGTGACCTCAGGTGATCTACCCGCCTTGGCCTCCCAAAGTACTGGGATTACAGGTGTGAGCCACCATGCCCGGCCCCACACCTGTTCTTCAAAGATTCTGCTTAGAGGTCACCTCCTCTGTGAAGCCCTCCCTGATAAGGGACTTTTCCCATGCCTTACAGTTTATTGATTCACCTGGCTCCTCCAGCACTTAATATATTCCTAGAGCACAGCTGCCCCTCCACATCACTGGTACACATGCATGCCTCTCCCACACATGCACGCGTCTCTGAAACACATATGATCCCAGGAGCCGAAAGCGTGTCTCACTCACCTCTGCAGCTCTTT
This sequence comes from Theropithecus gelada, assembly GCF_003255815.1. Taxonomy (NCBI): domain Eukaryota; kingdom Metazoa; phylum Chordata; class Mammalia; order Primates; family Cercopithecidae; genus Theropithecus; species Theropithecus gelada. The sequence continues at coordinate 45,317,774 of NC_037686.1, read as the reverse complement.
GCACGGGTTCTCAAAGTGTGGCCCCTGATCAGCAGCAGTAGTATCACCTGGGAACTTGCTAGAACTGCAAAGTATTGGGTTCCTTCTTCACCCCAGTGAACCAGAAAGTCTGGGAGAGGGGCCCAGTGGCCTGCATTTTAGTAAGCCCTCCATGATATTGATGCGTGCAACAATTTGAGAACCACTGCCGTAGGACCTACTTGCAGGTCACTGGCTTTTCACTACTTCTGGATAGTTCAGGGAGTCATTGATGTCACCTTCCCCTATCCCCTTCTATCTGCTGCTGAGATTTTTGTTTGGTTGTTTTTTACCATTATTTTGCTCAAATGAAGGACAAAGAATTGTGCCCTGTTTGACAACCCAGGACATGGATTTGCAAAGGGTTGGGTGATTCAAGGACAGCATGGTCCCCCAGACTCCAGCGCCTGCTCCTGTCACTGGTCATGCCTCAGAGGACCCCTGGGTCCTGACAGCCCTGGGTGAGCCAGTGGGGATTAGGGTTTCTGGAAGGCTCACTCCCTTTGCACCAAAGTTAGAAACCTCAGCAGTCCTCAGTGACGCTGCGTGTTTCCAGGTTGTCAAAGCGAACACCTGGGGTGGAGATGTGGGCGCAACCCGCCCAGATGGGGTGAAGCCCTGGGCTCAGCATTCCAGATCTTTCCTTCCAGCGCACTGCTTTGTGTGTGTGGCAGATGAACCATCCACAGCGTGCTGGGCAAAGGCCGACAGGGAGAAGAGTTTGTTCCCTGCGTGCAGAGCCTCTGCAGCGGTGGGCGCTGGCACCGAAGCACACACTGGGTGGCAGGAGGAAGCCTCCCTGGGAATAAAGCAACAAACAGAAACTTCTGTCTACAAAGGGAATAATCCGAAGTTGATGTTACATCGACCATAAGTAAGAACAACAAGGGAGTAGCAGGCCTAGCTAAACACACCCTGGAAAGGCTACATACTGTGGTTGTGTCCAGAAAACAATTCTGGACTCCAGGAATCCCACAGGAAATGGTGGCCTGTCCCTTGGACCCCTGCTTGCCGTGAGACCGCTGTCCCTCCAAGCATCAGTGGTCTCACTTTGAGCAGGGGGCACAAGGGACAGGCCATCATTTCCGGCTCCCAAGCCTCACCCTCCTCCTGTGAAATAGGAGTGCTGGCCTTGCCCTCCTTCTGGATCCAAGCCTTCACCCACCTTGCCCACTTTTGGGGTGCTCCTAGAGGAAAGAGCTCTGATTATTGAAGCATTAGATGTAGTCTTGTGTTCTCCAAAGACCTCTTTGTTTCTTTTGGCACCCCACCCCCAAAGGGTTCAGGAGGAAGCTCTGCCTCTAGCGGTCTAGGCCCTGCTCTCTCCCCAGAGTGAAAACCTCAAGGAGTGTTTTTGTTACTCCTGGGGACTTTGGGGTTGCTTTTCTCTGTGGGTTTCCTGGAGTGTGTCTCTTTTGGATCCCAGAGGTCTGCCAGCCTGGCCGGGATCCAGGGAGGGTAAATGGTGGGTCCTTGGCTGCTGAGACAAGTGCGGCACCACTGTGGCCACCAGCCCTGAAAATTCGGGGCCCAGGCTCCCAAGCTCTCATGGGGGCCCAGTTGCTCCATGAGGCCCAGGGCTGTTGGCCACTAGTTCTGTGTTGAGTGGCCACCATGGCCTGGGCTGGGGTTCCCCTACGTGTGAGGTGCTGAAGCGTCAGGTGGGATGGGCACTGCTGTGGCATGGTGTCCTCATTGCTAAGGTGACTGTTGGAGCAAATGACCTCAGGAGCCACTTGCACCTTGCACGTTTGGTGGCTCTGATAGATCATTCATCTCCAACGTGGTATAATGCAGGGCCACAGGTGCAGGTGGGATTCAGAAAAGGGAAAAGGTAGGCTGGGGTGACCTCATGCCTCCGTGGGGAGGTGGGCCCCAAACACTTGAACCATCTACCCATTTTTTATCAAAATAGTACCTGTCTGTAGCTTACAAAAATTAAATGATACTGAAAGGCCTATGACAGAAAACAGCGGCTTTCCGCCCCCTTCGTCCTCAATCGACCAGTTCCATTCCTCAAAGCAACTACATACCTTCGCTTTTTTTTACTATTTTTTTTTCAGGTGGTACCACCATATTTTGAATACAGATATCTGATCTCTAATATTTCTAATATCTAATATACTATTATTATACTCTTCTTTTTAAGTATATCCATTTTAGCGATTTCCTGCTGATTTTCTTATTATGATAGAGAAGAATTTTGTTCTCCTATACCCCATCCTCTCAATATAGTTATACCGAATTTTACTGAAATGTTCAATCAGATGATTACTTCATTAATGAATCCTGCTTTCCTTTTCCTTATTTTGCAAAAATTCAGACTCACAGGAAAGTTGCAAAAATAACACAAAGAATGCTGTATAGCCTTCACCTGGATTCCCCAAGTGTTCACGTTTGACCATACTCGCTTTATTATTCTCTCTATGTAATTTTATTATTTTCTTCATGCCTTGAAGAGTAAGTTACAGACACAGTGCCACTTTATCCCTACACTTCAGCATATTTTCCTAAAAGAAGGGACATTCTTTTCCATAAATACAATCTAATTATCAAATCAGGAAATTAACATTGATAGAATAATATTATATAACCTGTAGACATTTAAATTTTGTTAATTGTCCCAGTAATGTTCATGATAGCTAAAAAAAAAGTTTTTGGGGTTTTTTTTGTTTCTTTGTTTGTTTGTTTTGGTTTAGAACCTATACAAGATCAGACTTTGCTTTTAGTTGATACAAGATCAGACTTTGCTTTTAGTTGTCGTATCTCTTTATCTCCTCAATCTTTCTTTGTCTTTTATGACCTTGACATTTTGAATGGTACAAGCAGGCCAGTTATTGTGTAGAATGTCCATCAATTTGATTTTGTTTGATGTTTCTTCATACTTGAGTTTGGGCTTTTTTTTTTTTTCTTTGAGACGGAGTTTCACTCTTGTTACCCAGGCTGGAGTGCAATGGTGTGACCTTGGCTCACTGCAGCCTCCACCTCCCGAGTTCAAGCGATTCTCATGCCTCAGCCTCCTGAGTAGCTGGGATTACAGGCACATGCCACTATGCCCGGCTAATTTTTGCATTTTTGGTAGAGACGGGGTTTCACCACGTTAGCCAGGCTGGTCTTGAACTCCTGACCTCAGGCGATCCACTGCCTGGGCCTCCCAAAGTGCTGGGATTACAGGCATGAGGTACCGCGCTCGGCTGAGTGTGTGCACTTTTTAAGGGAATACCACAGAAATGTGCTGTGTCCCTCTTCGTGCAGCTTATGAAGAGGCACAGGGATTTCATGACATTGACATTGACCAGCTGCTTAAGTTAGTAGTTTCCAGGCCTCACTACTATAAAGTTACTGGGTTTTTTTTTTTTCTTTTTTTAAACTTTTTTGAGACAGAGTCATGCTCTGTCACCCAGGCTGAAGTGCTGGGATTACAGGCATGAGCCACCTCACCCGGGCCCCAAGTTACTGTTTTTCTCTTTGTAGTTAATAAGTATCTTGAAAGGAGGTAGTTGAGACTATGTAAATATACTGTTTCTACTAATACCTTCACTCACAAATTTTAGCATTCCTTAATGATTCGTGCCTGAAATATCATCGTGCTGATGGGCAAACAGTGGTTTTTAAAAACCCCATCTATGTTTATTAGTTGGCTTTCTGTTATAAACATCTTTCCTTCTCTATCTATTTTTATTTTATCTGTTTATATATGTATTGGCTCATAGATTTTTATTTTATTATAAGGGTTATAATCCATTACTATTATTTATTTTGATGCTCAAATCATCCCAGTGGGAGCCCCTGCAAACTGGCTTCTGTGTATTTCTAAAATGTCCCCGTTATTCTTTGAGCACTTCTTGACTTTCTGGCGTGAGAAGTTGTTCTGGGCTTTTCTCGTATTTTCTCTGCCCCAGCCCTGGAATCTAGTGTTATCTAAGGAGCCCTGGTACCTTTTAATGAATGGTTCTTAGAAGCCAAGATCGGGACCTGGGTGTGCTAGTTGCTGCTCAGTTCTCATGTTTTTGACTCTCTCCTCTCATTCCCTGAGTGCCTGGGTCCTCAGATCAGAGCTTCTGTTATTCTGCTTCTCCAGAAATAAACCCTGAATCTTTTGCCTGGGGGCGGAGACCAAAGGATAGTTTCCTGGCTATGTGGAGTGGGAAGAGGACTTGGGGAGTCTCATATTCAGACTTTGATCCGGTTCTGCTGTTTCCTGCCAACACCTGATCCTTGCCTTTCCTGGTACCTGGGGCCTCCAAGCTTTGAGTCCTCAGAGATTTCCAGCCTCCATCTGTGCATTTCTCATCAGTATTCCTCTCTGCATATAAGTTAGGTTGCACCTGTCCCCACACTGCCAAGTTGCCCACTCCTCCTTCATTTACTTTCTGTCTTTGCAAAGTTTGTTGAAATCTCTTTTCTTGATCTCTGTGCTTATGAGGGTTTACAAGTTTTTGTATTCATGAGAGAGCGGGAGTTGAATTAAATGCATGTGGTCAATCCTGTCGAATCAGAAGTCTAATTTGGTTGGATTTAAATAGTTAGGGAAACAGGAAAAAGGTTGGAAAACTGAGCTGTGTGTGCTTGTCAAGAGGAGCAACGGGAGCAGATGGTGTCGTGTGGGAGTCGGGATAAAGCGGTCTGTCCTCAGAGTTCAGGCAGGAGAACTGGCGTGTGGCTAAGGCCCTGGACAGGTTGTATAGAGAGGATAAAGAGGGTGCAGGATGTACCTGAATGCCAGTACATAGATTTTTTTTTCTTTGCTGTCGTTCAAAGAACTCTAGGAGGGGACACACACACACACACGCACACCCCAAGCTTACCAACCAGAAGATGGGCAGCGTGAGCAGAGTATAAGCCCCCAGCCAGTCATCTGAGGGGCTTGGGAGAATCTCTGCTTGGATTCAGACCTTGCAAAGATTCAGACCCTACACAAGAGCCACAGGGCAAAAGTGCTCTGGGACTCAAGGATAAGGCTCTATTGTCCTCACTCGCTTAGGATTCCAGCCACACCCTGCCTAGCTTTGTATTTGCCCCTTCCTGGTGGGAAAGACTCTTCCTCAGTAAGCCTCCAGGGCCCTGGGAGCAGGGCTCTTGTCCGGCACCACCTCTGAGACAGCACTGGCACACGGTTGGAGCTCCATCAATCACACAACCAGAGAATCGTTGCTGAAATTGCCAGAGCAAATGTGAAGTCGACTGTGTGCAAATTTGAGCCTGAAAGCAGCCTCTTTAAATTGCCCTTAAGAACTTGCAAGGCACCAGGTCGTTGCTGGCATCTCTGTCTCTGCAGCCACCCGAGTCCTGCTGCCCTTTGCTGTTACTAAGAAATGTGGCCCCCACCTCCAGTGGTAGCCCAGCCCCAGAAGGTCTCATGTAAAGTACAAGCTGTCCTTGCCTTTTGCCAATTCACATTTCAACAATCCACGCATTCTGCAGTTCCTGAAAACCACTTGTGTAGAACTTCTGGTAGCTTTAATCTCGTTACTTGGGAGTTCCTGCTCATTTCTGGAAATGTTTAAATAAGCAAGTCTACCCTTAAGGAAAGTCAAGACAGCTTTTCCAGCATAATACTTTGCACCCTAGTGATAAAGAGGTAGAAACCTAAGAGCTTAGTCTGGTTGAGGCAAGGCCAGTCTGTGCATGGTTTTGTCAGCTGCTCCTCCTCTCAAGAACACTAAGGCTTGAAGGGCAAGGGTCTGGGTGCATCCTTATTACCTGGAAGTGCTCCTTTTCCAGCAGACCACCTGCGAGGATTCCTCCTACCGACACGTTGTCACCTCAGCCCCTGATGTGGAGGATAAAGCTGGGTATACTTGCGATGGGGCTGGTGAAGAAGAGAGGGTCAGATGAGGGCAGGCTCAGGTATAGGGGTGCCAAGGATGGTACCTAGACCAGCCACAGAGAACACAGGAGACTTAGCTGTCTCACCATGGTGCCCAGGGTAAGGAGCAGCCAGCGCTGGGTGGTGGAGGAAAGAGATAAAATGTCCCCTGTGCATGTATCTTGAAAAGCACCTCTTCACCATTCTAAACCATCCTAAACACGTCCTTCTGAACAAGGAAGGCAAGGCTCCCAGTGGGGACGTGCTGGGCTGGAGGCCACACAGCTCACTCAGCCACTGATGTGGGGCCCAGGGTCCCTTGGTCGCTGCTCTTCTCACACATCCTGCAGTTTCTTTTATAATGAATCGGAATGACTGGTCCTTGTACAAGGCTCACAGGACATCTGGTTAATAATGTATTCTAGAATTTCCTAGAGATCAGCATCAAGTCGGTGTCTTTGAAAAGGCTTCACCACTAAAGCATCAGCACAGAAAATGTTCTGTAGAGAGGAAAGAGGGGGAGAAAAAGAAAGGAATGACAGTCAGAGCTGCCTCTCTGTCTCTGCACACATGCCCCTCTCCCATCCAAGTGAGAACTGCAAGGCCACATAAGCTGCTAATGGCCAGAGGGTCCTGGGGCCCCTCTCCTCAGCCCCGCCGTGCCGGGGCACAGAGAGGTGAGGGCTGTCCCGAAAGACGTGGTGGTGTTTGTGGGCCTTCAAACACACTCTGAAGGAGGAGGACAGCCACAGCATCTGGGCACCTCATCCTGGCAGTTGTGCCCTGTCCTCACTGGTCTCTGTTCTGCATACTGGACTGTGTGTCAGGCCTGTGGCTTCCTTTTTCATCCCTGAAGAAGGCCACTAGCCACATGGCGACTTTTTGCAAATTAGAAAAAGGTGCCCCTTCCTCAGCACAGCCTCTGTCTGATATTGTCATAAAAATGACTCAAATCTATGAGGTCAGAGCAGTCGAGTCACCTCCTGGGGTTGTTCAAAGCATGCAGAAGCAGCAGCCTGCTCTCATTTTAAGTGGATTTCACATGCAACAGCTTGAATTGAATGCCTAGGTCGCTAAGTCATTTCCTAGAAGGCCAAACTTTGAGTTGAGAACCTTTCAGCTACAGAGAACCTTCTGTTGAAGGGTAATGTCTAAGAGCCCAGAAGGCCAGTTTCTCCCATTCTATTTCTTCAGGAGGATGGAGTCACAAGGTCATAGGAGGCCGACCTGGAAGGAGCCTTCCTGGCTGTCCATATAACACAGCCCCTTTCACTCTGAACTGAGCCAAACTCAAGCCCCAGGCCAGCGCAGATAAGCTGAATTCTCAAGGTTGTTGTGAGTCAGAGGTCACCATACACAAGAGAGAGACTCCTGCTGTCCAGGAGGGGCTGAGTGCAAAGGTGACTTGCAGGGAAGAAAAGATCGTTACCTTACCCTGTCACAGTCAAGTCTCTGGGCAATGGGTCCTGGGCACGAGGGACTTTTAAAGCTCCCTGAGTGAATCTGGCCTTCAGTCATGGCTGAGCCCCTCTGCCCTAAGATATTAAGGATTTATCCCATTTCCCCAGTCTGTGAGATACGTACATCATAGAAAAATAAGCAGTTAGCCAGGACTTGATCCTAACTTATAAAACATTAGCTCAGTAGCTTCTGTCTTCTTGAAATTAATCACACCCAGCCTTATTTTCTCTCTGTCCTGTAAGAAGGTAGGATTCCTCAGAGCAGGATTCCTGTCTTCTTTGCCATTGTGTTTCTTACAGGTGACGCTCTATCCCCCATCTCCACCCCACCCCATCCTTCACCAAAGCTCATCAATTTCATTCTAAATTTTATTTCATTGGGAGTTGACAGACTCACCTTCCATCCCCTATGGCTTCCCTAACTCCTCTGCTAGTCCTCCTTGCCCCTTGGCTGTTGTGACAGCCTCCTGACTAGTCTGCCCTGGGTTTGGTTTAAATCCGCTAAATCCAGTCACCTCTAGCATGACCTACAAAGTGCACACATCTAGCTAGTTTCCTGATTTGCTCAGGCCTGTCCTTGCCTCCCATCTCATGGAAGACAAGCTCCTGTAATGCACGGTCACCCCAAGCCAGCCCCTGTATTTCCTTCCAACCCTGCATCCCACATTTTCCCTATCTTGCACCCCATGTAACAGCACAGTGGACTAGCTGTGGGGCCCTGAGTACGGAGGGGCCAGGTCTGCCTTCTCCTGGCTGATCCATCATGACCTGGCTCAGGGATTGGCTATGGAAAGTAGTCCACAAACACTTAAGGAACACACTCACAGCAGCCCTGGTGTGCCCTGAAACGCGCACAGGACTCAGAAGGCATCCTCCCAGAACCAGAACACAGGAACCTGCCCCACTCCGCCTCTTCCAAGCTGCATGGACTTGACCAAGCACCTTTACTTCCCCGCTTCCTCCTATCTATGATGGAGATAATAAAACCTCCTCCCTGCAAACCACCATCTCAGAAGGCTGTTGTGTGAATCAAGCAAGACAATAATGGAGAAACTTCTTTGAAAACAGTGAAGTGCCAGTCAAATCTAAGGGCTTCTGAGAAGGCAGCAGTAAATAGGTATTGCACATGGCAGCTCCTGGGGCCCACTGGGAGCCACTCACCATGAGCATGGTGCACGTGCCTGCGAGCAGGGCAGACGGAGTGGCTGCAACACGGGCTTCTTCCTTCGGTATTTTTATAAAGGGAATCGGGTGAAGGAAATGTCTTGGAATAGACAATCTTCCTAAACTCCCCCAAAATAACTTCAGTGGAAACAATTGTGGTAACGTCCACTCTGCCGGCATTGTTTCAGTCCACTGTAGTATGGGAAAAGTCTCCCGGCATTTCCAACTCAACTGGGAATCCACTTGACTTCCAGAGGTCTAGAAACAAAGGGATCGTGCCCAAGGGCCACTGTGGGTGTTCGTGGCCCTCTGGTGCCGAAGACAATTCCAGGGACTGTGTATAGCTTAGCTCTTCCTCTCTCCCTCCCTTTGGGGGACATATTTGCTGAAAGGCTTTGTATTTTCCCATAGATGACTTTGTAGGGGTCATTACCAAAATAGTTTGTTAGAACTACACTTGAGATTCTAGATTTCCCTCCAGTCAGTTACACAGCCCAGCGTCCCAGATTCGAGGCCTCCCAACGCTCAGTGACTCTTTGCCACCTGCACCAGATGGAATCAGTCCTCGCCTGAAAGGTCTTTCTTTCTTCCTTTCTCCACCTGGGAACAAGTGCTCATGTCCCCGAGCCTTATCTGGTCTTCCTGTCTCCCCACTGCTTCTCTTGTGAGTCTGTCCTCCTCAAAGAAATTGTCCAAGCATCTTTGCTCACTCCTGTCTCCCATCTCCCCTTTCCTTCTGCCTCCCAGACTCAAGTGGTGACACGCAGCTCTCCCCTGGCCTGTGAGACAGAGTCTGAAGCCCTGGAATGTTTCTTCACTCTCATCTATTCTTATCCTCCACTGCCCCTCACTTGCTGCCCCAGATATTCCAGGACAATCCTATTTACCTGCCATTTTATCCTTTTCTTCTTTTTGAGACAGAGTCTCGCTCTGTCACCCAGGCTGGAGCCCAGTGGTGTGATCTCGGCTCATGGCAACATCTGTCTCCCAGGTTCAAGCAATTCTTGTGCTTCAGCCTCCCCAATTAGCTGGATTACAGGCGTGTGCCACCACACCCAGCTAATTTGTGTATCTTTTAGTAGAGACGTGGTTTTGCCATGTTGGCCAGGCTGGTCTCGAACTCCTGACCTCAGATTTTATCCTTTTCAAAAACCTGAACTAGATAATTGTCTCACTAAATGTGACTTAATTTTTTATTTTTGTAAAACAAAACAAAACAAAAAAAACCCTTGCTCGACTCAACTGGGAATCCACTTGACTTCCAGAGGTCTGGAAACAAAGGGATTGTGCCCAAGGGCCACTCTAGGTGTTCGTGGCCCAGAGGAAAAACAAAAAACAAAAAACACCCTTGCTCCTATTTCTGGCTCACCATACATGAAGATCACTTTCCTTCTTGCCTGGATCTTGTCCTCCCCACCTCTCTGCCTCTAATTCTCCCATCCCTGAAAATCTCTCTCACTTTCCCCTTTTTGTAAGAAGTGTTTCCTAACCATTCCGCTGGGACATTCTAGAATCTCTGCTTTCTCAGAACATGGTACCCTGCCTCATCACTTCTCAAACTTTAATGTGCGTACGAATAGCATGCGGATCTGGTGAACATGCAGCTTCTGATTCAGGAGGACTGGGGTAGGCCCGAACTTCTGCAGCTCCATCCAGCTCTCAGGTGATGCCGATGCTGCTGGTCCACAGACCACAGTTTGAGTAGCAGAACCCTACGACAGTGGTTCCCACATTTTGCTGCACACTGGGCTCACATCCGGGGTGGGTTGAAAGAGACTGGCGCTAGTCTTCCATCCCTAGACGCTCTGATGTTTTTAGCAAGGAACTTGACCCAGGCACTGGGATTTTAAAATCTCCCCAGGTCATTATACCGAGCAGTGTGGGAACCACTGCCTCATTGCATAAAGTGAATATGGCTAAGCCTATTACTATTTCATCTGTGCTTACCTATCTCTCTTGATAGACTACAGTCCTCTCTAAGGCAGGACTTGGTCAACATTTTGTTTTGAGCATTGATAGATGAACCATCTGATTGGATATTAGGCCCTTCCATGCTTTTCTGATGAGGAATCGGTGTTAATGAGCATGTATGTATTGCCATAGAGAAATGTACTAGATACCAAGAGGGAAAGAAAAATGGATCTTGGCAGACCATGGTGAAATCTACCCAGTGCCAGCATCAGCGGAGGGTGGCCCAGGCTGTCCTGTGTGGCAGGCTCCAAGGGCTCTGGGCATGTTTTCTGCCCTTTCCCACCCACAAGAGGAAAAAGAAATTCTACTTCTCTGGCCTGTTTGTTCTAAAAATACTCACTTTTTCTCCTTTTGGTCTAAGGCAGTGGTTCTCTACCACATTTTAGACTCACCTAGGGAGCTTTTTAACATATTTGATGCCCAGGCTACACCCAGACCAAATGCATGAGAGTCTCTGGAGTGGGACCTGGGCATCAAGATGTTTTAAATGTCCCCAGGGGCTGTGACTGAGCAGCCAGGGCTGAGAGCCGCCGACCTCAGGTAATTATCCTCATCTCAGGTGGACTGAATTTGTCAGGTCGTTCTATGAAGGAGTGCGGAGAGAGTGTGAGGAGGCTGGGTACCTATCCAAGGCAGAAAACCAGCACCGGGTAGAGGGAAGGCCCCAGAGAGGGAAGACACTGCTGCCAAATACACCAGGTCTCCAACACGTCTCCAGTGCAAGGGTCTGTCAGCCATGATCCACACACCAAGTCCAGCCCTCCATTGGTTTTTATAAATAAAGCTTTATTGGAACACAGCCACACTTCTATAGCTGTTTTTGCCATACAACTGCAGAGCTGAGTCATTGTGACAAAGACCTTATGGCCTGCAAAGCCTAAAATATTTAGTATTTGACTCTTTACAGGAAATCTGCTGACCCCTTCTCTAGAGGGTTGACCCTGCCTAGACTCCGTAACTGCAGTTTATGCGTTGGTGCATATGCAGGGAATTTTTAAAACCACACTTTGGACTTTGTGTAAATGTTTAGTTTCTCTTAAAACAGAGCAGTGTCCTGGTGGCTGTGCTGACACTACGTCCTGGTTGGCTCCCCTCACTCAGCTGTTGGGCTGGCAGGTGCTGCTGCTGCCACCCTCTGGTCCCAAGCACTCTCTTTGGTTGCCCTAGGGTGCCCGGCAGATGTTACTGTTTTCTCTGCAGGCTGTGAGTTGGGGGGCTTGGGAAGCCCCACATCAAAACCTAATAGATGTAAGAAGTTAGACACGCTGGCTAGGATTGGACGCCATTCCTGCCCAAGGACAATGGATTCAGGTGAGGAGGGCTGCAGGAAGCAGAGGCTCTGGAGACAGAGAGCGGGGAGGGGACGAGAGCTGCCCTCAATCAGAGCCACAGGAACCCTGGCAGTGGAGGATGGCCAGGAAGCGCCTAGAGACTGAGCTTCAATATCCTGAGTCCAGGCTCTCAAATTCTCCCCCATTCCTTCTTGAGCCACCGCTGTGCCCCTGAAAGTAGGTCAGATCGCTGTCTGCTACAGAGCCATGGTGGGAAAGAGATACCAACTACGTCAGCAGGGCCACTATCGCTTAGTGAGCCTGCTGGCCAGAACCAATGGCTGCCCAATTTAAGACAACCCATAAAGACCTTTTTATGTGGTGCAAACTCTAATGCCCTGCATCCACACAACAAAAGGTTAGCGCTGCTTTCTGAGAATGGAACAAGTAATTGAATTTCTGAAATGATAAATTTCACTATAGTCAGAGAGAATGGTACAACCAGTATCCTTAAAGTATCTGGATTCTCTTGTAAAGTTAACAAGTTGGAGTCGATTGTCTAATTTACTAAAGATATTTGGAACAGGACTTATAATTTCCTAGTATGCTTAAAATACAGTTCCATACAGAGATTTTTCTGCATGCAAGCAGCTTTTTAGGAGCTCATCTTTGTCCATCTAATCTTTCTTCCTAATTGGAAACCTCCATAAGACCTTATCCTTTGTCATTTCCGCAAGTTCCTTATGCTTTTTAATTTTTGACCACACACTTGTCAGGGAGATCTATTATCTTCTTCTGGTACCGATCAGATTAACATGAAGCAGCGCAGCGATTAGTGTCTGAATTTGGAAGGAGGGAGAGGGAAGAAGTGAGGTGCTTCGGCACAACCCAGTTACAGTAACCCTGTGAATGTATGCATTCAATGCTGGAATTGTTTACAGAGTGAGTGCCCGCTACAATTGGGGCTCACCCTTTCTGTAACTTGTTTAAAGCCACATTCATTATTCATTCATTCATTTGTTCGCTCCGTCAATCAGCATTTGTTGAGTACCTGCTGTGTGACTTTGCTGTGCAGTCATTATAATGGGATCTGGGGGTCTACTGCCAGAGAAAGGGAACCCACGCACACACTTCTGGACAGGTACTTGCTGCCGTCAGTGCTAGGTCTCATGACTGATGCTCTTATGAGCATTCCGTTATGGTTCGATCCTGAGCCTCATGGGAATAGGCTTTGATGTTAGAGAACCGAGGTGCCACCCTAGTTCCATTGCTTACTTGTTGCATCTCTTTAGACCTGCTGTTTAGTCTATCCAACCCGCCATTTCCTCATTTGTAGAGAATGGATGATCGTAGTACCTACGTCTCAGGGCTATTGTGAGGTTTAAATTAGTTACTGTATCAGAAACTTGTTACTCAGTGCCTGCCTCCATACATTATAGACGTTGCTATCATTATGATAGCTCATAATCCATGCAGACATCATTGGCTCCTGTGGCGAGGAGACTTTCTGAATACCTTCCAGCAAACTGGCATTGCTCACTCAGGAGAAGGGAGCGTATTTATCGGGCAGGACTGGAGGGGAAGGAAAGAGTTTGCAGGGAACTTCCTGCCATTGTTGGGCTGGCTCCTCCGCATGTGACTCGGCTCAAGGATGCCCCAGCCTGGTCTTGCTGTCTCCTTTTTCTTTATCTTCTTGGCACTCTGAGGTATCCTAGGAGGAGCTAGTAGAACCTTTTGAAAACAGCCAAGGAGTGTCACAGATCGGGCAGGTTTCGTGCAAGGGCCCAAGCCACCTCCCACAGATATTCCCCCTCTCCACTTCTTCCCCAGCTGTCAGTCTCATCAGCGTCTGCAACATGTAAGATGCAATTCTGGAGGTGAAGCTTAGGGCTCTGACGTGGAGCGGGGGGCTTAGGAGTCCCTGGAGTTCCCTAGTGTCTTCCGAGGCTGTGGGCCCAGCTGTGAGTTTACTTTCGCCTCCAGCCCTTTCATGTCAGACAGCACAAATCCAGGGCAGCGAGCCCTGTCTTCTATAACCCAGTAGAGGCCATTGCGTGGGAGCCCCCTGTTGGTGCTGACTGGGGTCACAGTTTGGGCTGGCCTACCTCCTTGGACCCTGCTGCCCATCCATCGCAGGGTGGAACTCCTGGTCTCACCGTCCCAGCCTGTGTTACTTTGTGTGAACCCCGCCAGACATACTGCTCTCTTTATGGGTACCGATATCCCTCCTAGTCTGTCTGGCTTCAGCTCTTGGGACCTAGGATCTACTTGAACCCTTCTCCTTGCAAGCTGGTCTGGCTTGAGCATTTCCCATTTGGGTTCAGCAAACATGTAATCCAGAACTAGCCAGGTGTGTTTCTATCTGTCATCTCCTTTGGTTTTCAGCATCTCATTTAATTCTTACACTGAAAGGTAGGTATTAGTCTCTCCATTTTCAGGCAGAGGAAACTGAGGCTTAGAGAGGATAAATGAGCAGTACGGGTGCCTGGCCAATGTACCTGCTGCCTTGCTGTCTCAGAAGTAAGACACTTGTTACCCACAGAGGGCCTGTGGAGCTAAGCAGTGGGCCTGAGCATCCGTGGTGTGATGTCACTGTGCAGCCAGTGAATGGCCACCTTGGTCCTCGGACAGCTTACAGTTTCACTGAGTCCTGGGGACGCAGTGAAATGTAACAAAGTCCCAGGTCTTTGTTACCTTTTCCCTTTAACTGAAGGAGAGCTAACAATCACTAAACCCTGAGCCTTATGGTTAGAGGACATCAAGGATCCTGGCCTCTTGCAGAGCAAGAGATATTGCCTGGTTAAAGGCCACAGACCCCTGGGCCTCTGGGTCACCTGTGAATGTTCTTGGTCCACAGTGGATCCAGTAAGAATGGCGCAACTCTGGCCTATCAGGACAGTGGTCATCTTAACTTTTTATACAACAAGCAATTATGGAGGCCCGTGGTACCTAAGGCACTGTGCCGGACACAGTGGGGCCTACAGAAGTGAAGGAAACATGGCTCCTGAGCTCCTGAAAGTTGGTAGCTTGTTTGCGTAGGCAAGTATTTAAGTAACTATCTAGACCATTCAGACAGCAGGATGGAGTACTAGGAAGTTTGTCCAGTGTGCTGTGTGACCAGATGGATTCCTTCTCATGGGAACTGGGATCAGCTTTGCATGTCAGGGGCATTTGTGCTAATGGCAAAGGCTGGACAGAATTTTAGGGGTAAGTAGAACTGGGAAGATGTTCCGGGCTGGAGACAAAGCCTGGAAGGAGGAGTGTGTGTTCAGGGATGGGATGGCAGGCGCACAGGGAAAGGGAGGCCCAGATGGTCCTTAAAGATCAGCGGCTGACCATTCTCCAGTCTACCTCCAAACGCCAGGGCAGACACCCGGGTCTCCTGGCCCCTAGCCCGGTGCTCCTTCTGCTGCATTGCTGTAAATAGAAGTTTAAAGTGGTTCTCAAGGCCAGAGGGGATTGGGGGGCAGTGGCTGAAGCTTTTTCCTTTGGATGGGCTGCTCCTGAGAGATGACATGTGAGGGGGTAGTGAGAACCTAAGGGATCACCTCCTCCTGATAAGCCAGAAAGCACCTCCCTTGTTGGGAGGCTGTGATGCAGCCAGGAATAGTGATCATGCCATTGCATCCAACCCTTGAATCCATCACCCTAGCCCTGCAGTCCTGCAGTCCTGAAGCCCAGGATCTGATCCCCTGAGCCTGGCTCATGCACTCTGGCCTTCCAGGTCAAGCATGGGGTGTGCCCAGAGTCAGGAGCCATGTGGCCCTGCAGGGCAACTCTCTACGCCTACCTCCTGAAAGTCAACTCAGTGGAAAACGCAGTCATCATTTAAAAAAAAAAAAAAAAAAGGCAAACTCCCCTCTGAAAACCCTATGGATGAAGGGAGCACTTGAAGGGAACACCAAGTGCACAAGGGGAGAATGAAAATGCTGCTTTCCTGGCCTCTGCTGTTGGGCAGCTGGGTGATTCAGCTGCAGGGGCTGCCCTCCTGGAACCTGTCGCAGGAGACGCCCCGGCTGCATGCTGAGCTAGGAGGGCCCAGCAACTGGCACGGGACTCGCTTCCGTCCTGGGGAGGCAACTATGTATTTATCTTATTTTTAGAGACTGAGTCTCCTTATGTTGCCCCGGCTGGTCTCGAACTCCTGGGTTCCAATGATTCTCCTACCTCGGCCTCCCAAAGTGCCGGGATTACAGGCATGAGCCACTGTGTACAGCCCAGTTCTCCATTTTTAAATTTACTGGTTTATGAAATTTGAAATGTTGAGCACTACTAATTTAGGCCTACTACTTTATTTGAATAAACGCTAAGCTTCACGTATTGAAGACTAAACAGAATAGGAATACCCTATTTAATTTGTTTTCTCTCAGCCTTGAATCTTTCCCGATCTTTTCAACCTGGACCTTCTGGTCTGGCTCACATGTCCCTTTCTTAGGGGGAACTCTTCTGATGCCCTAATCTAAAGCGTTATCCCCTTCCTATGGTTTGGTTTGGTTTTGAGCACACTTGTTTCTGTTTGAATGACCTTGGTGTTTTTAGCTGCAGGCTGGGGACTGTCATTTCCCCCGGCAGAGTGGAAGTTCTTCTCTGTGACTAGGTCACTGTGGCATCCCCAGCACCTAGTACAGCCCCTGGCACCTCGTAAACCTCAGTGGAAATGTGTTGCCTGAATGAATGAAAGCACGGATTGGCTTCCCGGAGGAGGACCCACGTTTCAACCCTCCGGTACCAAGGCACCTCGTAAGCCTCGTGTTGCCTCGTGTTGCCTGAATGAATGAAAGCACGAATTGGCTTCGTGGAGGAGGGACCCACGTTTCTGTCCCTCCGGCACCAAGGCTGAGCTGTCCCTGCTGGTTCTCAGTCAGGCCTGAGGAGGGAGGCCCTCTCTTCCCCACCCTTCTTATCTGTGCCGTGGCTACCTTCTTAGATACCCCCGAGCCTCCTGGTGCCCGACGGCCCCAGCAGGCTGGTCAGACTCACTGTCTTAGTCAAGTTTCTTGGCTGCCGAGGCCTGAAATCTTCAGGGCCTTTGAGTAACGTTCTGCCCTTGAGCAGGTTCACAGACTGGCTGGTCCTCTGGGAGACGGGCCTCTCCCTGGCTCTTCAGAACCTCCTTGCAGCTTCCCCTCTTGTAGCTCTCCGCCTTGCCTGGAGTCCTGTGATGAGATGAGGGGAGGGATTGGGAAGTACCAGCGTGGGGCTGGGGCTGGGGCTGGGGCTGGGGCTGGGGCTGGGTGGTGCAGGTCTGTGTGGAGGAAGCAGAGGTTGCAGGGACTGCTTTGGCCCGAGAGTGTCCTGGACTCAGCCTGGGAGCTCAGCGGGTGGTTAGTTGATTGACACAGGTGTGACCACGTTCTAGGATGGTTTTGGGGTTTGGGTGGCAGCTTCCCATCTGGTGCACAAAGACCAAAGATGCAAGCACTTAGGAAGCCTCAGTTTGGAGCCTTCCTAGCCCGGGGGCTCTGCATGCAGCGGGGCATTCTTGATCTGGGCTGTCGAAGCGCCATACATGCCCAGTCATCTCATTTAACCCTCATAATGGTCCTCTGATGTGCGTATGCTTCTTTATTACCACCATCTTTTAGGTGAGAAAACTAGAAGCATAAATAAAGTAGGCATTGCTGCCAGCTCCGGCAGTAAGTGGCAGTGACAGCATCTAGCCAAACCGCTTAATGCCTGATCTCTGCTCAGGCCGCCTGGATCTGCATTCCTGCAAACCCCCAGCTCTCACACTCCATGTGAGCACACTCCACACTGGCCCGGCAGATCCTGAGGCAGGTTCTGCTGCTCTCGCCTTCATTGTGGCCTCCTTATCCATGCTGATATGGCTTGGCTGTGTCCCCACCCAGGTTTCACTTTGAATTGTAATAATTGCCACGTGCCAAGGGCTGGACCAGGTGGAGATAATTGAAGGGAGATGGTTTCCTCCAGGCTGTTCTCGTAGTAGGAAGTTTCATGAGATGTGATGGTTTTATAAAGGGGAGTTCCCCGTGCATACTCTCTTTCCTGCCACCATGTAAGATGTGACTTTGTTCCTCCTCTGCCCTCTGCCATAATTGTGAGGCCTCCCCAGCCATGTGGAACTGTGAGTCCATTAAAACTCTTTCCTTTATAAATTACCTAATCTCGAGTATATCTCTATTAGCAGCGTGAGAACAGGCCAATACACCTGCCCGTGGCCTCTCCAGCCAGCTCTGACCTACCAGGGCAGACAGCGGGACAGTGATGAACCTGTTCATTCACGTGAGGCCTTGGAGGCTTCCCCCCGGCACAGTGGGGTACACCTCAGAATCTTAGCATGGCTGCGGGGGTGGTTTAGGCAGGGGCTCCCTCCCTGCTGCCCACAGATGCCCCTGCCCTGCGCGAGCGTGACTACTGCTAGTTTGTATAATGAGCTGCAGCAGAGCGTGCTCAGAAGAAGCCGAGCAGAGCCCCCCAAGCATGGGCCGTGCCTCTCTCACTCTAACCTCAGAGCCTCTGTTCACTTCAAAGGGTGGCCTCGGGTGTCCTTTCCTTCATGGCTCCTTGGACCTTGGATGTTCTTCCATTGTGACTCCACTCAGTTTGCGGGTCCATTTTCCCCAGGGGCCCATGCTCCTCTTGGGGACAGAGGCGGGGTCTTGTTTTCCTGTGTCTCTGCACACAGCGTGCTCACAGGGCACCGTGGGCATCCTCTGAGGGTTTGTTGAACGTCAGTCCTCTTCTGGAGTTGGTTGATGCTTCAATTCTATGATGGTCTTTGAACCTCCTCAGGTACATAAAACTCTTCACAAAGTTGCCCACTTCTCAGCGGTTTCCCCCTTAGAGGCCCAAACGTGAACATTGCTTTGCCTTCTCTTGAGCTTGCTCTCTAGAGTTCTTGAGGCTCTGGGTCTTGTCTGTGCACAGATGCACCACTTCGTGAGGGGCCGGGACACGGCGATATGTGTCTCATCATGCCCAGGTGGTTTTTTTCAGGGGCTGCAGAACAGAAACTCTCATTCCTCGTGGCCCTTCGTACTTCTCACATTTCTTGGGCCTCCTTCTGCCGCTGGTCTGCAGCAGCTTGAAGGCGTTGCCGTTTTCAGTTCAGAAGTGTGTCTAGGACCCTTAATAGATATCCATTCTCCCGGGAGTGGAGCATGTCGGTCCACTCCAGTCCCATTCTCTTGTGACTGTCCTGTGTCAATGAGCAGCATGAACACCGTGGGCGCAAGTGGCCTGTGTTCAAATCTTTCCTGGGTTCATGACCTGGAGAAGGCCCGTAGCCTTTTGGTCTCATTTGGTCTTCAACACAGGGAGTCACAGTCATCCTCCAGTGCCTCCGTCCCCCAACCACACACGGAGACACGGCCTCCCTTCACTGCACTACGCTGGCTGCACAATGGAAGCCTGACAATGGTAGTTGAAGAAGTGGCATTTTACTAATTGTTTCCTGTACATTTTACTCTATAAAATATAGAAACAATCTTCTAACACTTTTCTGTTGGTCCCTAGTCCCTGTTCTTTGCATCAGTGTCCTCACCTATTTTATCTGTTTATTCAGAAATTAATAAGTAAATGTCATTTGTATTTGAGATTGCCTGGTGGATTCCTCCTGACGTGGCTACCCATGGAGGGCAATAAGGGAGGCGTCATGTCTGCTTTCCATGACTTCCTGGGTATAATAAGATCAGCACCACTGATACCTAAAGTTGTATCATGTTGAATTATATAGGACTTTCTTGGTTGCAAGTAACAGAAACCCAACTCAAAGTATTTTAAATGTAAAAAGAATGTATTGGCTCATGAAATCAAAGAAAGGCTTAATAGTGTGGCAAAGGAGGTAGGAAGAGCAAATATTTTCATCCTCATTTTACACAAGAGAGAGGAGAGGGCAGAATTAGATATTAAAAGAATGGTCCATGGTGATCCAGGCTTAGCGACGGCCAGGACCTGGGTCACCCAAAGAGTGTGTGCAGTTTCTTATTCAGGACTCTTTAGACTGTTACAGTAAGAAACCCCATTGGAAAGAAAAGTGGGAGAGGGGTGGTTATTGCCTTGGAGCATCCAAAGAAGTCTTGCCCATTCCAGCGACCCAGCCTCTGGAACCGCAGTGCTGTGCAGATGAAACCCACCTGGATATAGGGTGCATGTCATGGGCTCTCACCCACAAGGCTTCTCTGGGCAAAATATTCACATGCACTTTTAAGGGGGTCGTGGAATCCACTGAAACCTGTCTGGGGTTCCTAAGTGAAGCCCTTCGTCTAGAAAAATGTCTAGCTCATTGTGCAGCTAGCCTCTGGGATAGTATTGAGAGCAGAGCTTTTCAGAATGGGTAGAGTTTTAGGTTCACGTGCCAGGGCACCGATGTGTGGCAGATGGAGGCCGGGTGTGGGGTGCCAGGGCTCAGCGGCAGCTTCCAGAAATTCCATGTTTACTTTTATTATCTGTGATTTTATATTAGAACTTCGGCTAAGGTATTGTTTTTGAAAGGATCTCTGCTGATTAAAAAAATAATAAATTAAAAGAAAAGTTAGAAAACCACAAATTTAAGCATGGGTGAGCCTGCCCACCCCCCACTTTCCTTTCTGAAACAGGTCAACTTCTCTGAATAGCTGTGCAACCTGGAGATTCCAGGAATTTTAGAAACATTACCTATTTACTTCTGCTTGGACGTGACCCACACATCCTGCGCACGTGGAGAGAGACCTTGGTAGGATAACTTCTTAGGAAAATAAAAAAAAAAAAAAACATGAAAACCCATGACCCGCAGCAGGAGGAAGCCTCTGCTGTTAAGACAAGCTTATTGTCAGAGGAGCCGTGCTTGGGATTTTTCTGGTCCTTTAACCAAGTGCTGTGGTTCCTTTGTACTGTTCACCCCTTGGGACGTCTCCCCAGGCTGGGGCTAGAGATGGTGGGAGTCTGCGAAGTCCTGAGCTGGCAGGGTCTGGACTTGGCCTGAGGATCTGCCCTACCTCCATGGGGCTAATGCTCTCTGGGTGTGCCCAGGGAGTGACAGAAACCTGGTGTAATCAATATAGAAGCTTGTGAAGAAGAGGAGGGGGACCATAGTTTCCAAGAAGCCAGGGCAGAGTGGATATCCAGGCACTGTAGGGGCAGACAGGTGATCAGCTGGGAGGGAGCAGGGTTGGACCTGCAGGGTCTGCCTGGTGAGGAGCCTGGTGTGGCCACCTCCTGCCTGGGACCTCCCACCCTTTCCCTGGCCTGGGCTAGGATCCCCACCACTGTACAGCCTCAACGCTTCCTTGCAAAGGCAAGCGTTTAGTGTGGTTGTTTTTAACAAAGCAGGAGGAAGACTTTTGTGTCTGTATAATGCTTTCTTCCTTTTCAAAAAGCTGCCGTATGGGAGAGAGAAAGATAATAGACCTAGAGATAGTTAGGCTTGGATGATTTCTATCAGACCTAGATTCGTGGTCAGGGGTCAGAGGTCAAAGATCATGAGACTGTCAGGAAGATTTTTCGTGAAGGTTAAGTGGGCATTGGATTTTATGAAAGTGTAGGCCATGGAACTGAGCTCTGCGGGGCACTTCAAAACCTCACTGGGGCAGGGACAGCAGCCAGGCGACCCCCTCCACCACCACCACCACCACCACCACCACCACCACCACCACCACCACCACTCCCCAGCCTGTAGAGTGAAGGGCAGGGTGGGCTTGATGGCCAGGGATACCCCTTTCTGGAGAGGAGAAGGGAGGCGAGCAGGCAAGCTTGCCAAAAGGGCTGTGGCCAGGGTCATCTCTGGGGTTACAGCAAGGACATGCCAGGCAGACACGGGAGGCTGTCTGAACCAGTGCCTGCCAGATACCAGCTCTCCCACCTCTGGGCCTGGGGGGAAGCGTAGTGGTCACTGGGAGGCACTGCCTGTCTCTGAGTACAGAAATGAGGCTGGACAGGGAGGGACTTACTCTTGTCCCCTCCCCCTCGCTTCTAGAGGCCTGGGGGCGTGGCTGAGCACCACGGGGTCTATGGTGGGGGGGAGAGAGCTCTCTGATGCTCCCAGGGGGTTGGCCTCCCATCTCTTCCCTGGTACTGTAGGCCATGTGATGTCGCCATTGGGACCATGTGCCTCCGAGATGGAAGACACAGGCTTCCTGCTAACTGGTTGGGCCCCTGTGGGCAACTTCATTGACCTCACTAAGCTTTCTCTTCCTGTTCCATAAAAATGGGCTGGAAATACAGGGGAATTACCTGGTGAGCTTTCAACATATACAAATTCAAATCTCAAATTCAAATTCAAATTTTGGCAAAGGAAATAGACTCGGAAAAATATCCCTTCCCAGCCTGGGTGATTTTGCCCACCGCTCCGCCTGGGTTAGTTTCCCGGGGCCGCCATAACGAAGGACCACAAACTGGGTGGCTTAGAATGGAAACTTCTTGCCTCACTGTTCTGGAAGCAGAATTCCAACATCAAGGTGTCGGCAGGGCCACACCCACCCTAAGGTGCTACAGAAGGGCCATTGCTCCCTTCCAACTTCTAGTGGCCCCTCAGCTTCTTGCAGTGTCTCCCCACTCCTCACACGGCCTTGTTTTTACAAGTACATCAGTCATATTGGACCGGGGCCCCACACATGCGTACTCCAGTGTGTCCTCATTCTAACTTAATTACATCTGCAGTAGCCCTCTTTCCGAATCAGGCCACTCAGAGGAACCAGGGGTTAAGACTTCAGCATAAGAATTTGGAGGTCACACTTCAACCTATGACATCACCCAGAGGACCCTTGGCTGGGGAAGGAGGAAGCATGGGAGACAGGCACAGGCCCCTCAGGGTGGGCACATCTCGGCCCCGTATGAGAACTGGCTAGAGATAACAACTTTTACACCAGAGGCCCCTGAGTGCATGCCAGCCACCTCGCCTGGCAGGCAGTGGTGGAGACAAGAGCCTTTTCTAGCCTCTGAAGGAATCGGGCTGTGCTGGACAACTGGTAACTCCACTGTGGTCTCCAGGGAAGCACGGGTAATGGGGATGTCCACGGGCACAGCCCGACCGATCGCTGACGGCAACAGCAGTGCATCATCTCACAGTCTAGAGGCGTTGGCCGGGCCACGCGCCTTCTTCTGAGGCTGTAGGGGAGGAGCCTTCGGCCCTTCTTCCCTGCTGCCCATGGCTGCCAGCAGTGCTTGGCGCTCCGAGGCTTGTGTCTGCCTCACTCCAAACACTGCCTCCATCTTCACATGGCCTTCTTCCCTCTGTGTCTCCTCATCTCCCTGTGTTCAAATTTCCTTCTTCCTATAAGGACACCCATCGTTGGATTTAGAGCCGCACTAAATCCCATAGGACTTACTTCATCATAACTTGATTATATCTGCAAAGATCCTATTTTCAAAAAAGTCACATTCACAGGTACGCGGGATTAGGACTCCAACCAGTCTTTTTGGGGAACACAATTCTACCTCCTGCAGAGGGTGAGGAGGACTTTAAAGATGGGGTCACGCCAGGCACTGTGGTCAGGAGCGCCAGCAATGGCCCTCAGAACGCCGGGGCTTCACCTCTGCCCAGAGCCCAGCCCATCTCCCGGCACTCAGCTCATGACGCTGCTGCCATTGGCCTGCCAGGTTGAGGTTGTGGCGTGCCCTCTTCTCCTCTCTTGTGCCCCCGTTGAATGCCTTAGGGCTCCACTCAACTATCACCCACTTGGCAGAGCCTTCCCTGACCCTTCTCCCAAGAAGTCCTCGGTCCTTCCTCTGGGCTGCCAGAGGTGCCCGTTCAACTTCAACTATCGCACATGGCACATTATCAGCTTCCTCGTTTGTGTTCCCTTGAGCTCCCCTAGGCCTGGGACAGGTTCTTATTCTCATGTTATTCTCCGTCCGATGTACTGCTGCATGGCGGGCTTTCCGCATCTGTCGAGTGAGAGAGAGCCAAGGGTGGGTGGATGTCAAATGTTGCCTGAACAGAGAGGTGTTGCCTGAACAGAGAGGTCTTCCCTGACCCCTCCACCCCTGCCTCTCTCATCCCCTTGCCCTGTTGTGTTTTGCTCCATAGCAAAACATAGTTCTTTATCATATGATATACTTTGTTGCCTCTCTCCTTTCATTAGAAAGTGTGCTCTGTAAGAACAAGCATATTGCCTTTCTATTTCAGTATTGTATCCATAGTGCCTGAAACAACAATATTTATGAGATTGCAGGTGCACGGAGGGATGGGGGGATGGAGGCATGGACGGGTGGGTGGCCGGGAGCCTGTTGTCTAGGGAAGGCGTATCCTCCTATCACAGTGTCAGCTGGTCACAGAGCCGCCCGGCACACATGCTTTCTGCTCACTGTTTGTTTTGCCCTCCCTCCCCATCCCCTCACCCCCAGATTCAAGAATTATTATGTTTTTATGGCTGTCATCACGTGGCAAGGCCCTTGCACTCCCAGCTAGGATTAATAACTGTCTGAGGCTCATGTTCTGGGGCCAGAGCTCTGCTGGGCCTGCCCTTAATCCCTCGGAAATACCCACCACACTGGGTTGTGAGATACCAGCCTCAGCCTGCCCTGGAATGGGCTGATTTTACATAACATGTTTTTGCAACCAGCAATAACATGCCGCCCCTCAGTGTCATGTCTTCCACAAGCACTGACCTCAGGACAGGAGTGTGTGTGCGCGTGTGTGTTCCACGTGTACTCTGCCGGCACTGCGTGTGGAAGGAGTATTAGCTTCCCTCCCTCCCTGGAGAGGCTTGGTTTATATAATCTACTTGTCTCTCAGGCCCATTTAGTTACCGGAAATGGTCAGATGTTAGACAGACGGGGAACTGCAGCCAGGTCTCAGAGCTCAGGGGAGAATGGTTCTCATGCAGAGAGGTTGGGGTAAAGCAGGCAGGGCTTGGTAGTTCCTGTGTGCCACAGAGGCACATCCGACTCAGGTAGACCAGACACACAAAAAGCCAGCTGGGAACCCCAAGGGCTGGTTCTCTCGTGTGGGGAGTGCAGGGGGTGGAGGGGATACTCATACCTGGACTGATGTCTACATGGGGCCCTTTCAAAACACATAGTAGAAGGATTTGTTGAGCAAAGAATTAAAGCAAAGACCACTGCATGTGCTTTTAAAGGATACATTTCCCATTTACCACTCAAGGGATCTGTCCTTTCTAAAAAGCAAAGAGGGGGTCTTTGGTCTAAAGTCAGAATATTATCTCCCCTGACCAGGCCACCAGAAGCAACAAATTATACTTTTTCCAGATTTCAGGAACATATTGGACTGGACCTTCCTGTCATTGGGTGCCACTTGTCTTGGACATGCCACCTTTTCCAGCCCTATCTTAACAGATAATGTTTTAGGGCAGCTGTTTCCTTGAGATTAAATGGTGGGGGCCACTTTTCATTTGGATTGATCTTCTCTTCTTCTCCTCTTCCTTCTTTTCCTTTTCCTCCTCTTCTTCTTTCCCTTCTCCTCCTCTTCCTTCTCCTTTCTTTCTTTCTTCTTCCTCCTCCTTCTCCTCTTCCTCATTCTCCTTTTTTCCTTCCTCTGAATACATGCCATTCCCTCTACCTGGAATATACTGCCCCCAGATATTTTTCACCTTTTTAATTGAGATATAATTTACATACCATGATCCTCACCCTTTCACAGTATACAACTTTAGAGGTTTTTAGTGTATTCACGAGGTTGGGCAACCATCACTACTGTCTAATTCTGGAACGTTGTTATCACCCCAAAAGAAACGCAGCATCCGTTAGCAGTCGTTCTTCATTCTCCCTCTTGCCAGTCCCTGGCAACCACTAATCTACTTTCCATCTCTTGCAGATATGCCTGTTCTGGACGTTTCTTAAAAACTGAAATCATATACTCTGTGGTCCTTTGTAACTAGCTTCTTTCTCTGAACTGATGTTTTCAAGGTTCATTCATGTTGTAGTGTGGCGCAGAACCTCCTTCCCCTTTACGGCCATATAATATTCCATTGAATAGATGTACCACAGTTTATTTATCCAGTCATCAGTGGACAGGCACTAGGTTGTTGCCATGTTTTCACTCTTATGAACAGTGCTGCCAAGACCACTCACATGTCACCTTACCTCTCACCAATGACTTTAAAGAAGCTCTGCCAACCTGCGTGAGCTGCACATCTGGTGACAGGTGTATGGCTTAGTACAGACTTTCTCCTTTCTTCTGCTGGCCTCACACTTGCCCCCTGTTAACACCTAAGTGTTCTTGTTTTGGAAGGAGTGTAGGCAGTACCCTGAGTTGTATGTGTCTCTTGGTACCAGATACCATCTTGAGTTTGAAAAGCAAGGTGGCTGATTTTGAGGGGTTCTCAGTGGAGCTTGTGTCAACACAGTGCCCCCCATTGCATGCAGGAGGAGGTTCCCAGTGCCAGAAGTTCTACGTAAAAGGCCCCAGGGAAGGCAGCAAGGTTCATTCATTTATTCACCTAGATGCCACATTGAGGCTGAGGCTCCACGTGGCCTTATAGGTAGGACCAGCCCTCTATAGCCCTGGCCTGGATTGTTCCTGGAGAGGGAGGACCTCAGAGGGTGCAAGGCTTTGTTCTGTCACCTCTGTCACTTTGTTCCACTGATTTTTTGCCTCACTGTAGTCTGCCAGCCTCAGGCCAAAAAGAGCGTAAAATAGAGCATCCCTCTATTTTACACCACCCTGGACCACCAGGCACTGTGCAGATTCTCTCTTCCTTCCATGGCCTGAGCTTCCCATGCCCTCCCTCCCTGCAAATCACCTCCTGTTGGACTCTTTTCCAAGGCTGGGGGCTCCATGACGGCAGGTGCCTGTGCTGCCTTGTTTGTCCTGGCACACTCAGCCCTGAGCAGAGTGTCAGGATCACAGGAAAGATAACGATGATGATGATGATGACAATGATGATGATGATGGCATCGATGACAGTGATAATGACAATGAGGCTTACTATGTATCAGGCATTATCCTATGTTCTTGACATGTTTCTGAACTCGTTTAATCCTCACAAGGATTCTAGCAGCCTGATGCTATTATGTCCGTTTTACAGATATGGAAACTGAGGCACATAGAGGTTAGGTCATCTACTCAAAGTCACACAGCCATCAAGAGGAAGAGCCAGGATCTGACATTCATAGTCTAACTCTAGAGCACAGGCCTCTAACCACTGTCATGGTTTATACACATATACTACACATATGGTTTATACACATATACTACATGTATGTGAGTTGTTCTGGGATGGATGGATGGATGGGTAAACACAGGGGACGTATCAGTGGCTTCATGAGAAGGCCTGAGTGGCCTGGTGTGCCCCATTGAGTCACACTGAGTCTTAGGACAGGGTTAGCTACCCATGGCTGCTGCCTGTGTGCAGGTAAGGAGGCTAGGAGGTGGATTAGAGCCCAGGGTTGGAGGCCCAGACCAAGGAGGCTGGCACCCCCTAGGCTTGTGTTACACCAGGGGCTATGGCCAGTTCCCTCTGCCTGGCCTCAGAGCGGAGATCCTAGTCCCCGCCGCCGGAGTGGGGAGCCTTGGCTTCCTGTCCATTGTCTCCTTGGGGCACACCCAGCATGTTCCTGAAGTGACCTGGAGAGGCAGGGAGGGAGGGAAGGAGGGAAGGGGGCCAGCCCAGAGCCTAGTCAGGGTGGGAGAGGGGAAACGAGAGGGGAAGACTTGGTGTTTTTCCTTATTTGTGTTTTGTATTAAAGAAAACAAATAATATCCTTTGAGAAAACCATTAAACAAAGCACATCCTAAGGCCCCAGAGGCCTATTGTGGCTGCCTGGAGCCCGGAATTCATTCATGCTTTCTTGGCTAGATTGTTGGAGGCAAGAGAGACAGGGGTGAGAGGAAAGGATTGTTATTAAAATATATTTTGAAATGTGTCGCTCCCTCCCTGCACTCAATCCAGTCCAGGTCAAGTGGTCATAACTCCAAGGTCCCTGTGTCCTCCTGAGTCTGTTGTTCTCCCATTACCTCTCTGGGAAGCTCCCCAGAACTGGCCAGTCCCAGCACAGCCAGGGCGGTCAGTTTCAACCACGAGCTTGGGGGCTGAGCCCTGTGAAGGCAAAACAGTGAGACCCTCCTTTATGGAGCCTGAATCCAGAGGGCTACATGTGCCCCACCACAGGGTGCAACCCACAGGACTGCAATCTCTAACTTGCTGTGTGGCCACTCTGGGCCTCAGGCTCCCTGCCTGTAAGGTGGGGAGTGGGCAAAAATGGACCCCCTCTGACCGCTGTCCAGCAGCCTGGACCCTGTGGCTTCCCCTCATCCAGCGCATGCACAGGTCCCTGCAGGTGGGTAGGGCTCACCCTCAAGCTGCGGACTCTGCATCCAGGCTTGTACCCAGGTGTCCCAGGTCCAAGCCAGTCCACTCTCTCCCACTTGACTCCAAGTCTAGGTACCCCCTGCTCCACCCCAGGCTGCTCATAATGGAATGGTAGTGCATGGTGGTGTTCTCTGCCATGTCCACACCAGAACACACTTTTCTGTTGGAGGAGGAATGGGAAAAGGTGGGAAGAGCAGAGCTGGCCATCAACCCAGGTTGTGCAAATAGCTCTGCCTGTGATTCTACATTTGCAGGATCGGCCCTGGGTTGCAAGTCGAGGGCCTCTCTCCAACCCTGATGTAGATGTATAAATAGTTGCTGTCATGGTGACAATACACAAAAGACTGTCCTTAGAATTTCCCCCAGTTCCTCCTTTAAAGTTGAAAAAGAAGCCTGGGCAACAAAGTGAGACCCCATCTCTACAAAAAATCAAAAAATGAGCCACGTGTGGTGATGCATGCCTATGATACTGGCTACATGGGAGGCTGAGGCAGGAGAATTGCTTGAGCTCAGGAGGTCAAGGCTGCAGTGAGCCGTGTTTGCACCACAGCGCTCCAGCCTGGGTGACACAGCAAGACCCTGTCTCTAATAATAATAATAATAATAATAATAATAATATAATGTTGAAAAAGTAATTTAGCTATTTCCATGTTTTCCTAAATACTCCCTAGACAATATAGGGAAAGAAGATCTTGGGTAAAAATTTCACTGGGGGTGCCTCGACTAGGTTTAGGAGACAAATTTCCTCTTCACAGGGCTTAGGGTTTTCAGGTTTTACCTCCTTGGTCCTCTAGCAGCCCAGAGAAGAAGGTTAACGTTCCCATTTTTTTATGGAATTTGTGCTTAGAGAAGTAACTTGCCCTGGGATGCACAGCCAGTGAGCTGCAGAACCTGGCCCCAGCTCTGCTGTTCGTTCTCTGCAAAACCTTGAACCAGCTTGTTCATCTTTCCAGATTTGAATGTCTCATCTGTAATTCAAAGACTTGGACATATTGGATTCTAAGGTCCTCATTGTCCCTACTGTTCTTTGATTCTATAATTCCAGCATCATTGCCTGGTAGGAAGTTCATTGACTACTGTTTTTCCTTTTTCAGTCTGGATTTGGTAGTCAGAATCTAGTCTCTCCAAACTCTTGATGTCTTTCTGTCTTAGATGCTGGTGTACTTAGTGCAGTCCCAGAGGTGCTTTGCTCTCTTTCAGGAGTTACTAATGATCCCCTTCCTCCCCGCATGACACAGGGCTACCACCCGATGCCCCATGAAGTGGAGATCGCACACACCAAGAAGCTGTTCCGCAGGAGGAGAAATGATCGAAGGTAGGAGAGACTTCGTCATGAGCTTTGGGTTTTCCTTTCCTGCTTCTGCCATCTGTAGCAACATCAGCTTTGGCCTGCATTTTGCTTTTCCCAGTCACCAGCTGGTCCTGATGAGACGGGGTTGGTGGCATTGTGGGTTGGTTACTGGTTGGGGATTCCCCCATGGGCAGAGTGGCAGCTCCACTTCTCTCGTTGGCCTAGGGGTTGGCTCCCTTCAGGCGTTTGACCGAGAGCCCACCATCACCACTGCCTCTTCCTGGGGGTCAAGCAGTGCCCAGGCTTTGCAGTTCAGGAGGAAAAATGCTCTTTCCACTGACCTCAAAGCAACAATAGTGGTCCTCAAAAAATAGGACTAGCTGGCTGTGTGTTTTGAGACA
Organism: Theropithecus gelada; assembly: GCF_003255815.1. Taxonomy (NCBI): domain Eukaryota; kingdom Metazoa; phylum Chordata; class Mammalia; order Primates; family Cercopithecidae; genus Theropithecus; species Theropithecus gelada. Next base: position 45,288,181 of record NC_037686.1, on the reverse strand, counting down.
TGGCCTCCAGGAGGCTCCTGGAGCTCACAAGTACAAGAGTATCTGTTTTCCTCCTCCCTGGTCACTGGGAGTTGTCCCTCATGCGTGCTGGCTCTGCTGTCACAGGCAGCACAGAGATCAGCAATGGCACATGCTACTGCTCCCAAATTCCTGGGGGAACACACTTAAACTAAGGCAGAAACTGGGATCTCCTGTGGAGCTCAGAGTCCTGGGTAACAATGGGGCCAGGAAAGGGGCAATGAGGTAGCCCTGGGTAGGAACATGCAGCTGAAATTGAGCATCCTGAGAATGTGTGTGTTTATTTTCAAAAAGGCTTTCTTATAAGGGGAGAGCTTCAAGATACATTTTAAGTGAAAAAATTCAGGTGCAAAGCAATGTTTCTTATGTGTGGCCATTTATGCAAAAGGGGGAGTTAGAGTATATTTTTTGCTTGAACATGCATAAATTATTTCTGGATGGAAATACCAAAAAAAGAATGAACAAAAAGGCTTATGCCTGAGGAATTAAAATGAGGTGTTCCTCTACAGGGAATGTATTCTTAGATAAAGATGACAGCTTTTGGTTCTACCTTTAATGAACAGAGAATGTTCTCCAAGGGCCAAGAAACAGCCGGTGGACATGCCTTGCTCAGAACCCTAGGATTGCCTGTACTCAGGCTGGCTGGCCACCTCCTTAGGCTGAGACCGGGATCTCTGATCCTGCCCTACACATGCACGCCCTGAGTAGAGATTATTAGGTGGTGACTGCAACTCTCGGAGTGGGTGTAGGCCTGGGTACCCAGACTGCCTTGTCATCCACTGATGGGTTAAGTGGATCTGAACACATTCACAGAGGATGGCAAAAGTATAAGTATCTTGGGAAGAAGGCAGGGTCCTGGCTTAGAAATCAGAACCACCAGACACTTTCTGTAGAAGCACCAGGCATCAGAAAGGAACACTGAACAGGGAGAGGTGGACCCAGTCCTGTTCCTGCCTTGACGAGAGTACAGTTTATTGCATCGTGTGTGCTGCCTTTTTGCCGTGCAGCATCACGGAGGCAAATTCCTGGTTTCTGGGTTCCTGGTAGAGGGAAGAAGGAGGCAGCACCCCTCAAGAAGGAATAGGGTTCACAGGGGCCTTGGAGATGTCGGGGAGAGCAAGGGCTTTATGTCCTCCGCCCCGACTCTGTAGCCTCTGATGGCAGGGAAGACCCAGAGTGTGTGTCTGGGAGGTGTGGAGAGTCCCCGAGCTTCCTGATGAGAAGTCACCCTCTGCCCCACCTCTCCACACCCAGGCAATGGCAGGCTGCCGCCCGGCATCCAAGTCAGCCTGCATGTCCATTTCTGGGCCAGGTCACCTCCCTCAGCAGGAAGACCCGGGACAGTGGCAGGCCTCCGGAAAGCAGCAGCGTGACCCAGGGATGTAGGAAGAGGAGCGTGGCATGCAACGGCTGGGAAGCCGAGCTTCCGCTGAGCCGTGCTCACATTCACCAATGCCCGGGTTAGGTCAGCACACCTCCCAAAGGATGTGGATGGGCCAGGGTCCAAAGTGAGGCAATAAAGATGATTAAAGGGGTGGAAAGTATGTCCTGTGAGGAGTGCTGGAGGACCGGGGCCAGGGAAGAGGAGGCCGGAGGGAAGGAACATCGTGCCGTGAAACTCATGAAAGATTTATATGGAGACATGAGAGGCTGCTGCCTCCATGTCCACAGGGACCCAGACTAGAGGAAGTCAGCTTGGATGGAAGAACAGAGTTTTCAGTTGAACCAAAGACAGACTGATGGAGCAAACATCTTGACCGTTTGGGGCAAGACTATGCAAGTCAGAGCAGCAGCCATGCCTGAACACGGAGCATGTGCTGGCCAGGGCGCCCCACTCAAATTCCCCTTCTGGATGCAGTAGAATCCATTACTCACTCACAGCGTGGAGCTGTCCTGGAGTCCCCAGGTGATGGGGACTTTCAGAAGAGCAGGCAGCCATATAATTTAAGGATCTTTTTGTCTACGAGCAGGAATCTCCTGAGTCCATTTTGGGAAATCATGGGATTCTGACATTCAAAGAGCAGCTGCAGAATATTATCAGGTTGACCCCTAACCTTCCCAGCTAATGACCCATAGTAGTAGCCTTGCTAAGTGTCAAACCTACATATTTGACCTTGGAAGTCCACACTTGTGTGCAGCAGGTTCACTTTCCTAATATTCTGGGCTTAAACCACACTGGGAGGGGCTTGCATTTCCTGGGTGTGCATGGCAGCAAAGGGAGAAGTGACTAGAATCAGATTTGGTGGCCAAAGGGCACAGCCAGCATCTGTGCCATGCCTCTGATCTCCCCCCAACACATGAAAGAAAGGGACCAGCTATATCCCCCTGGTGGCTCGGTGGCTCTCCTTGGAATGGAGAGGAGTCTGTGGCTTTCTATCTTCCTGCAAAGTGGCTGGAGTTGGTGTCCGACAGCTGCAAACTCCAGGCAGCCTGGGCATGTTGCTGAAGCTAGGAGTGTGCAATTTCCCACAGCCTGGAGCAGGATTTTCAGACTGGGACCTAGAATCCTAGTCTTCATCGAAGTCTGTGTCCTTTCCCAGTTCCAGCTGCACTCTCAGGGGTGTTATGTGCCTTGCTGTTTTTATTTTCCACTTGTTTGAGTCTGAGGCTGTTAGCAAGCTGAATAATATAGCAGTTTAGGGACATGCCCTGGAATTAGGAGCTGGATGGAAATCCCACCTCCTCTACTCACTCACGCTATGATCTTGCCAATTATGTCACTTCTTGAAAGCTCTGTCCCTTCTTCTATGAAATGGGTTCACTAGTCAGGGAGCTGAAAGGACCTAATTCTTATAAAGCACCTAGAAACACGGTCTTAGTGCTGGCCCACTCTACAGGTCAGAGGGGGTCCTAGGTGCTCAGGAAGGCTTTCAAGGTAAGTGTGGAGCACAGGTGTCTGCAGTGAGTGGGGAACTTTTGTCCTGTGATCATGGCAGCAAACCCAGAAAGCTTTGCCCTGCATTCCCTCCAGGGGCAGGCCGCCAGGATCAGTTGTTCCTTCCCCTGGATCCACTTTTAAAGCCCTACCCACACTGTCAGAGGGGGCAGAGCCTGGGCTGGCAGGGAAAGAGGCCCCTTCAGAGTGGCCACCTGCGGACTCTGCTTCTGATGCCATGGGCTGCGTCTAGCGAGTTGTGCATGTCTTTTTTCCATTTTGCAAAAAAAAAAAAAAAAATTAAGCTCATGGACAGTTCAAAGGTTTCCTCCTTAAGAATGTTCTTGACATTTGAACAACTAGTAACCACTTGTTTGTTTTTGGAAGCTAAGAAAAGACATTTGCTGATTTCAGACAAAATTATGCATTTTGTGACACAAATGTGCTAAACGAGTGTTCCATGCGTTCCTCAAAGAGCAGCATGCCTTCCGATGCTCTGACCCCACACAAGTTGGAGGCCTGTTGCTTGGAACGGGGGCTGCTAAGGTTCGTCTCCCTCCCCTCAAAGCTTTCTGCCCAGAGCACACAGACCAGAAGAGCAAACTCCCTAGAGGGCCAGAGACCTGGTGCACTGCCCGAGTTGACCCTGAGTGAGGTCCCTCACCGCTGGGGAGGATATTTTCTCTCCCCCACCACACCCTGGCTGCGTTTAAGAGATGAACACATTAAGTCAATGAACGGATGTTGTAGCCTGAGCTCCCTGGGAAGCAGGCTCTGGGACAGTGATTATCAGCAGCTGCTTTTAAAGGAATGCCCTTGGTATCAATACTGGTAGAAGATCAAAAGAAGAAGCGGTATCGGCAGAGAGAAGTTGGGCTGCAGTGCAGTCTTAGAGAGTTCTGAGCCTGTAGGGAAGGTTTTGAAGTTGGGGTGAGTCTTTAAGAGCTGTCCCAAGATGGGGTAAGGGGGCAGGCCTTGATACTCCCATGTCTGTTGGTCATCAGACGGTGACTGCCCGAGGAAGGGAGCATGACCTTGGGTAGGGCTGCGCTCTTTGCCCAGAGCAGTTGCCCTAGGGGCTGGCAGCTGAGGGCTGTCTGCACAGCACTTCTAGCAGCCGGGTGGCAGTGCCCCACTCCTGAAGGGGATCTGGGCAGCGTATCGCATCAGACACCTCAGTGAAGCACTGTTCAGTTCTCCTACTGGGATTGGTTGGGCTGTACCCTGTGCCATATGCTGTGCTCCCGAGAACACCGGAAGTACAGGGTGTAGCCCCTGTTCTCCAGGGCCTGAGCTGTAGCTTGCACAATGGAGCCTTGACTCCAGAAGCAACCAGAATGCTGTGCATGACTGTCAGGCATCCACGTGTTAACAGGGAGGAGGCTTAGAGAAAGCAGCCATTCTGGGAGATGCTCCAGAATGCTTCATGGAGGAGGTGGGGCTTGAACGACTAGTGAGACTTCCAGGAGGATTTGGGAGATGCGAGGGTGCTGGGATGAGAGGAGCGGCACTTGCTGCCTCTGTCCTGCGATTGACCGTGGCTCTGGCTTGGTGTCCTCTAAATGCTCCTCTGCAGCTAAGCAGGCTCTGGAGCCAGGGATTCCCCACGTCCCCAGAAGTCGCCCCCACATGGCTCCCTAGAAACAGAGCCAGGTGGGTGGTGCTTACAGCGGCCACCACCCCCAACTGAACTACATAGAAGGGAAAAGCCCTTCGGAGCCTGCAGGCTCCAGATGATCCCGCCCGACTGCAATGTCAGTAGACCCTGCAGGCTCCAAAGCCCAGCCTCTTAACCATCAGCGGAGGTGGCTAATGGAGGCATTAGTGGTCCATCGCACCGTGTCTGTGCGGCCAGGGAGACAAGAGAGCCGTTCTACAAATTAATTTGTTTCATTAAGTGAGGTCTCAGAATGGTTAATTTACTCCATGTGCAAAGCAGATTGAAAGGAAGAAGAAAAGAACACCTTAGCCAGCCCAGTTAGTGTCAGATGGCTCTGCAGGACGAGAGGCAGGGGAGCGAGTCATCCACCTGGCGTGCCGAGTGGACCACATGCTGGATGTTGCAGGGTGGCCGCAGCCTACAGCAGCACTTGCTGCCTCTGTCCTGCAATTGACTGTGACTGTGGCTTGGTGACCTCTAAATGTAGAACTAATTAAGAATTTGGGAGCCAGGCATGGTGGCTCGTGCCTGTAATCCCAGCACTTTGGGAGGCCGAGGCAGGCAGATCACCTGAGGTCGGGAGTTCGAGACCAGCCTGATCAACATGAAGAAACCCCATCTCTACTAAAAATACAAAATTAGCCGAGCGTGGTGGCGCATGCCTGTAATCCCAGCTACTCGGGAGGCTGAGGCAGGAGAAATCACTTGAACCTGGGAGGCGGAGGCTGCAGTGAGCTGAGATCACACCATTGCACTCCAGCCTGGGCAACAAGAATGAAACTCTGTCTGGAAAAAAAAAAAAAAAAAAAAACCAATAAAAAGAATTTTGTCCCTCCCTTTCTTCCTCTGCCAATGTGAACCCAGACCCTAAGTGTCAGTCATCAGATTGGATTTTGCAAGCTCTCTGTAACATCATCTAAGTCACTGATAAAAACAAGCAGGACATTTGGAATTAGTGATGATGGGTATGGAACTTTGTGAATAAACTAAAAAGCACTCAATTATATACTTTAAAGGAGTGAATTTTGTAGTGTATGAATTATATCTCAATTTAAAAAAAATTTAAAGAATAAGGCAGGTCTCAGGATGAAGTGATGCAACAAGCCCCTTGAAACACCCCTTCAAACTTTTTTTTTTTTTTTAGCAACAGGGTCTTGCTCTGTCACCCAGGCTGGAGTACAGTAGTGCAATAATAGCTCCTTACAGCCTTGAATTCCTGGCCTCAAGCACTCCTCCTGCCTCAGCCTCCTGAGTAGCTCTAGGGACTATAGGCACCCGCCACCACACCTGGCTAATTTTATTTTTATTGATTGATTGATTGGTAGCGATGGAGTCTTGCTACATTGCCCAGACTGGTCTCAAACTCCTGGCCTTAAGAGATCCTCTCACCTCAACCTCCCAAGTAGCTGTGATTATAGACACAAGCCACCATACCCAGCTACCTCTTCAACCTTGATGTTTTCAGGGTTCCCTAAATGTGTCAGGCTAGTAACTGTTTCAAAAAAAGACACAGAGTTGGTCTGGCCATGACTTGGTCTGTGTGTACCTGTGCTAGCTATTCGTGGTCACCTTTTTTCTTCCAAACCATCTGTTTGGGAATCTCTCTTGGAGAAATGATATCTATATTTTTCCAATTTTTGAAAATTAGACTGTATATACCTAGCTACAGTCTCTAACACTTTTGTTGCATTAGTCAGAGTTTTCCAGAGAAACAGAACCGATAGGATATATTGAGAGGAAGATAGAGATTTATCATGGGAATTGGCTCATGAGATTATGGAGACCAAGAAGTCCCACAGTCTGCCATCTGCTGCAAGCTAGAGAACGGGGAAAGCCAGTGGTGTAATCAACCCAAGTCCAAAGGCCGAGAAGCAGGAGCATGTGGTATGAGGTTCACAGTGTGACCGTAAGCATACCGTGTGTTACAGCATGGGATGTCCAAGGGCAGGAGAAGATGGATGTCGCCACTCAAGAAGAGGGAGTGAAGTCACCCCTCCTCTGCCTTTTGTTCTGTTTGGGCCCTTGGTGGATTGGATGGTGCCCATCCACACTGGGAGAGCGATCTTTACTGAGTCTGCTGACTCAAAACATCCTCACAGACACACCTAGAATTAATGTCTTACCAGCTAACTGGGCACCCCCAGCCCAGTCAGGTTGACATGAAATTAACCCTTATATCTGTTCTCCAGGATTCCTCAGACATGGTAAGGGGCCATTTATGACCTCATGTAAAGATTTCTTTTACTCCAATCAATATCAATATCGCCCGATTCCCCGGGCATGAAGGTGAGCACTCAGAGCACCCATTGCTCTCCATGATCTCTTCCAGGCCCTCAGCATCTGACAGATGCAGCAACTGTAGTTGCCTTTTCTGGGCTGGTACCTGTTCTCTTGCGGAAGGCAAACTTGTAGTTGGAGAGGTCTACTTTCTTTTTGCCACCTTTTAATTCTATGCTGTCAGCCCCATCAGTGGCCTCACGTGTCCCTCTGCCTTCTCACTCTCAATACGAAAATATGCTTCTAGAATTGTCTTTAATATTTTTAAGCCCCACTCCTTGACACTGCTGTGGCTTCTCTATCCTAGGCTTTGATGCTTGTCCGTGACTACAGGAGGCCCCACATTCCTTTTCACATGTGGGCTTATAGGCAAGGGCTTTGGGGATACCAAGTGCCTCCCAACACCCCTCTCTTTAAGTCACAGCTGCTATCTGGAACTTGCTGCTCCTTTTAGCACCTCAGAACACTCTACCAGTCATAGAGTCTCTCGTCCTACAGAAATGACCAGGTCCCCCAGATCTTGCCCACCAGGAACTGATGAGGAATTAACCTAGTCGGAGTCCTGTATCTATCCATCAGCTCATTCACATGAGTTGTTAAGTTAGCTCTTTTGGAAATACAGTCCATCCTTATTACTCATTGATTCATATTTGCACATTCGCCTACTTGTAGAACTTATTTCTAACACCACACTCAATACTCATGGTGTTTTTGCAGTCATTCATTGACACACACACAGAGCAGTGAAAAATTTGAGTTGCTTGACCTGCAAGATCCCAGTCGAGGCCAAAGTAACACTCTGCCTCCTTGTTTCAGCTCTCATACTATAAGCAAGCACCCTTCTCGTGGTTCTGTTTACTGCCATGTTTTTCACATTTTTGTGCTTTTCCTTGGTGAATTTGCTATTTTAAATGGCTCCTAAACATAGTACTGAAGTGCCGTCTACTGTTCTTAAGTGCAAGGAGGCTGTAATGTGCCTTCCAGAGAAAATGTGTGTGTTAGATAAGCATCACTCAGGCATAAGTTATAGTGCTGTTGGCCATGAGTTCAATGTTAATAAATCAACAATATGTATTAAATAAGGTGTCTTTAAACAAAAACACACACAAAACGAGGTTATGTATTGATCCAGTGGTGAAAATGTTGTGACCAGAGGCTTGCAGGAACCTAACCCCGCATTTCCCCTAGGAGTAATAGTTCAGTGTTCACTAATTCAGTATTTGCAGCAACTTTATGGAATGCAACTACCATAAATAATGAGAAGCGACTGTATTTGTTCTTTAAAACAGAGCAGAGAGATGCTGAAGATAAAGAAGTATGTTCTAAGCAACAGGATCTTAGGTCTGAGTGATTTATCTTGTTCGTGTGTGGTGGTAGCATTGCTAGGGAATGAGATGGGGGCAGGGGGGACACTTCTTCCAGTGGTCATTGTCCTGCATGGTTTGACTGAGCCGATCACTGCTTCATTTGCACCATCCTGGGAGGCCACTGTTGCTGAGGCCCTCACAGACAGCTCAGCCCTGCAGTGACTGTCATTGCCATCCTGTCATCCGGAGCCCAGGGACTGCGAGACAGATCTATGCTCACTTTGCCCACGGTTTGTCTTTCCATCCCAGCAAGGAAATTGCCCTCATTAAGTCCCTGCTAAAGATAGATAAGAAAATGGGACAGGCAAACCCCCACCTGGCAGGCAGCCCTGTCAGATTCTAAGCAAAATGAGTCAGATAAGAATTATTTTTAGGATCCTTCTCCCCTCCCTCACGCCCACCCCCAAGCAGGCTCTCTCTTGAAAAGAAGAGCAGCTCATTTCTTCAAGCCAGATGTCCAGGTCCATGTTTGATTGAAATGGAGCCCCTGATACATCCCAGAGAAAACCCCACGCTTTGTACAAATCATGATGGTCCCAATAATCCTTTGCACAATGCAGCTGCCTCAGGCCGCACTCCTAGGCAGAACAAGCTGCAGAGAGTGGCCCTGTCGAGGCTGGCCCACAACTCACCCATGAGGGATATGCCTTCCCCCGATCCCCACCCTCAGGACTTCCTCCCAGCATCACGCTTCATGGGATTATAAGGCTCTGGGGGCCCTCTCCCACTGGGACCCACATCCACATGGGGGCCAAATGGGTAAGAAAAGAGGTGGCCCGCAACACATTTTGGCAGAGCCCTGGAACCCCCTGTGCCCACCAGGCAGCAGGCATCTCCTAGTTCTGTGCCCACAGTTGGAGAGCAGAGTACTACTCTTTCTCGATCACAATAATCCCCTTTTCCCCAGCAATTAGAATTCTTCAGACCACTTAAGCCCTAAATAGCAAAGAAGGGAGACCCAATGACAAGAAAGGGGACTGAAGAGGATGAGGGGCACATGTCTAGTTGCCTGGAAGGCAGGAGGGCTGCTCCCTGAGAAACTGGCCCTGGAGAGATAAATGCCATTTCTCCAAGGTCTGCGTCTAGGATGGGACGTAGAATGGACGCCTTGGGAACCAGCCACCCAAGCTGGTTTCATTACTCCTCCTCAGAGGTCTAGTCTCTTCTGAAATGCTAGGCATTTGAGGATTGACTCACAAACACTAACGCCCAACCCTTCATTCCTCTCTGGAGCACGAAGCAACCTGGCCTCTGGCACCAAGCCAGCCCAGCCAGCCCTGGGGACAGTGTGTCTGGTGGGCAGCCCAGGCCCGGGGCGAGGCTCACTGGTTTCAAGACCAGCTCATCTCTCACCAGCCAGGGGATCTTGGGCCCTGGACAAACCATTCTTCTTATGTCCCCAAGGACACCGTTGTGCAGCCTACAGGGATGCCATTAGATGCCATGTGATGGGAGATACCAGGGAATTCCTGACCCTGTGTCTGGCTCTGAGTCTAACCTCAGAGAACATGCATCCCCTCTCTGTCCTGACACTCACTCCTGTGCGGGAAGGAAAGAACACTGGACCAAAAGTCATGGAATCTGGATTTTCATCCTTGTGGTGTGGTCCAGAACAATTCTCTTACACTTTGAGGGCCCACAGTTTCTCACCTATAAAATGGGGCTCTGATTTCAGCTCTACAATGTATTAGAGAGAGTGCAAGGGTGAAGATGAAAAGGGATACTTCTCAGGGATATTCCATTCCTTAACCATGGAATGGGAAAGACAGTTCTGAAAGACATGTTGGAGGCTGGCCAGGGCTTTCAGTGCAAGTAACCAGTGTCCCGTGTATCTTCAGCTCAGCCCATGTGCCCTGTCCAGAAGGTTTTAGAAAGGCAGCCATGCCTGCTGCCCCTGTGTATGTTTTCACTTCTCCAGATCTGGCACCCGGTCGTACTAGGCTGAGCCTCATACTCCTGGCCCTGTGCCTTTTTTTTTCTTTTTCTTTTCTTTTTTTTTTTCATGAGACAGGATCTCGCTCTTGTCCAGGCTAGAGTGCAGTGGCACAATTATAGCTCACGACAGCCTTGACCTGCTGGACTCGAGTGATCCTCCCACCTCAGCCTCCCAAGTAGCTGGGACCACAGACACATGCCGCCACACCTGGCTAAAGTTTTTATTTTTTGTTTTATAGAAAACAGGGTTTTACCATGTTGCCCAAGCTGGTCTTGAACCCCTGGCCTCAAGCAATCCTCTCACCTCAGCCTCCCACAGTGCTAGGATTAAGGGCACGAGCCACTGCACGCAGCCTGTCTGTCCTCTTGAGATCGTATGCTGCCCAGGACCACAAGACTCACAGGTGTAAGTACCCAGCCGTGCCTGTTGGCGCTCATAGGTGTAACACCCCGTACCCATTGGAACTCACAGGTGTGAGCACACGGCCATACCCATCAGCGCTCATAGGTGTAAGCACTTGGCTGTATTCATTGGTGTAGCAGGCTGTGCATCCCACTGGGTCTGAGGGTCTTTTTTGCTAGACTCCCAGGCAAGCCTGGCCCACCCTCTGCCAAGCCTGGATGTCACTCAGCAATTCACAAGCATTCCAGAGCACTCACTGTGTTCAGGGCACCCTTCATTAGCTCATATAGTCTTCCCAATGACCTTAGGAAGGAGGCGCTATTTTTATTTCCAATTTACAGATGAGGAAAGTCACTTGTCCAGAAAAGTGAAGCGACACAAGCAGCCTGGCTTCTAGGTCTGTGCTGCTAACAACTCGCTGCTCTGGGACCCCGTCCTTCCCCGTCTACAGACTCAGCTTCCCTCTGCTAGGCCCCTCCCTAGCTGCCTCCTACATACTCCCCCTGTTAACCACCTGATCAACTCACATGCACGGGAAGCTGAAGACAGCATGGTCCTCTGTGGGGTGAGGCGACTGTCATTGTCACATGGACTAGGTGCGGGCTGCTGCCTAATTCAAAGGGATGAATGATGAATGAATGAATGCATGATGAGATTTCAGATGAGACCCTCAGACAGGGCCTCCCAACCTCCCGCCTTCTCCCCGCCTGCACTAGGTCAGTCCTGCCTGTGGATTACTTTCCTTGTCTGGATGATTCATGAATAGACACATTTAGGAAGCCCACAAAACCAACCAGTATTTCCCAGATTGTGGGGACCCCACTCGATGAGCACCAGAGGGAAGGTTCCGTGAGTTCTGGAGTGGTGGGCAGCTCGGCGGGTGGGGAGGCAGCCTGGCCAGGAGAGAGCTTCCTCCAGCTGTTGGCTACCCCCACTCCCAAGAGGACAAACCCAGAGCATGAGGGTGCCTTCCACTCCTCAAGGCTCCCCAGGAGAGATGGGGACATAGGTTTTAAAAATACCAAGGAGCCTTCTTCCTGGGTCAGCATTTACCCTGAACTCCAAGAGTTATTTCTGAGTCTTCCCAGTAATTTAATTTTAGCCATTTATTCCAATGCGTGTGTTTTGGGGAAGCCAAGGTGGCCTCTATTACAGTTTGCAATATTTTGGGAGGCCTTGGTTTCCAGAAGTGATGCAGGGACTCAATTAGGCAAGACACCAGCAAACAGAAATAAAATAGCTCAAGAAGATAGGCCCTCAGGTTCCCAGAGGTGATGCCTGTACTTAGCACCCACGGGAGACATTAAGATGAAGGTGTCCCCTGGGTGCCTGGTGTCGTCATCTCTGCAGCAGCAGCGTATGCCACCTTCTCCATGTCTCTAAGCACCTGCAGAGATTTCAATGCCCTTCAAATTGTGGGCTGCATGAAGTTGCCCATTCTTTCCAAGTAGGCCTGGACAGACGAACAGCCTGGGCACCAGGATTTAGGTCCCCCTTGTAGGTGGACACAGACTCACCAACAACTTGTGGGATGGCATTATCAAACAGCTTCTAACCTTCCAAATAGGCCTTTGGAATCCTCAACCAGTTCACGCTCCCTGACCCCCTGTTCCCTGTAGACACGGCCTGCTCCACCTGCCCTCAGCTCTGTCCCCACCTCCCCCACCACCCGCTGTCTTCACTCGCTGTGCGCTCCAGACCCCACTCTTCTCACTGTTCCTTGAACAGGCCTGTCTCTGTCCTGCCCCCAACACTGACCAGCCCCTGGACCTCAGTCCCTCTCCCTTGCCTCTTGCTCCTGCTGGCCTCCTCTGATTCTGCAGGTTCTGCCCCGACTCCGCCCCATTCTTCCATCCCTTACTGTTCAAGGTCTCATTCATCCTCCCTTGATCCTCTTCTCTGACCTTCTCTACAGCTGCTGGGTGGGGTCCAGCCTGGCACAGACTGAGAGCTTTCCCTGCTGTATGTGAGCTCCTGGGCTCACCTGAAGCAGGTGCGGCCACTGAGGGACTTAGGGAAGGGCAGAGGGCCTGAGAGCATCCAGCACACACATTCATTCATGTCTGGAGGGCAAGTCCTGGGATCCTGAGTCACCTCTCCAGGTGGATAGAGGAGCCCAAACAGAAGCCACACCAGGGCCCTCATTCCAGCCTAATGTGTAGGTGGTCCTTTGCGTGTGCTGAGTTGCCTAGACTTGGAGCCCATATTATCTGCATTGACACCCGCCCGCGGGAATACGACTGCCCTTGAGTTCGTTTTGAACTCTGTCTTTCAGCTTCAAGGGGAGGATTTGGTGGACAAAAGATCTAATTTCAGGCTTATTGCTTGTCAGGACTGACGTTGAACTCAAGAAAAGACATGTGTGAACTTGAAACAAAGATGAGAAATGTTTTTAGAAAGAGAAAATACAATCTGGGGTGGTGTGCATGCTTGATCGGGTGGCCTGTGTGGCCGCAGCAAACACGTGTTCCAGATTGGCTCTGCATGTCAGGGAGCAGATGGCTTGGCCTGGTCACCCTGGGCGGGAAGACTGGGCCTTTGAGCTGTGAGCTGCAGCCATGGTGCAAAGAGGCTGGGCGGAGGCTGGGGTGAGACGCTTACAGGGCAGGATTGTGACTGTGCCCTGATATTCAGGAGGGTGGGCAGCGCTCAGTCAGGGGTAGGGTAGGAACGGTGATCATCAGGGCCTCTTTAGGCAGAGCACACAAAGGCCAGTTCCCTCCCAAGGCTCCACCATCCCAATTCCTGTCCCACTGCCCTTCCTAGGATGGCAGGGGAACCTCGGTGGCCTTTTCAGGAGAAAGCCCCAGTGTATTTTGACTGTGCTTCCTTACTCTACAAGCAGTCGAGGACAGCCACCTTCTGCCTTCCTACTCACCCTCTTAGGGTGAGAATGAGGAGCAGCTCCCACCTCCCTCTACTCTCATGCAGCCCCTTTTGACCCCAGATTACTGCTCCTGCATCCCATTTTGTGAACTGGGGTGTCAGTGGTTGATCTGACCTTAATGGGTAACCCAGGGCAGGTTACTTTGCATTTTTACTTTGAGCCTTCAGTGATTACCCAGAGTTAAGAGAATGATCTAGTTTCTGGCACACTGAGAAGCTCCCATGAGTGGGAGGTAGGTGAGGGTGGGTATATGTTATGTTATTTCAAGGCAGATTTTTTTTGTTCCAAAGAGCCTAAAACCATCCCATTTGAGGCAAACCCACATTTTGCCTCTGACTTTGTTGCCTGGAGGTCATATCACAGGAGCCGCACCAGGGCCCTCATTCTAGCCTAATGTGTAGGTGGTCCTTTGAGTGTGCTGAGTTGCCTAGACATGGTTCAAGTCTTGTTACTAGATATGTAGCCTCAAGACATACCTTCACCTCTTTGAGGCGTGTTGCTCAACTATAAAATACGACATCCGGCCGGGCGCGGTGGCTCAAGCCTGTAATCCCAGCACTTTGGGAGGCCGAGACGGGTGGATCACGAGGTCAGGAGATCGAGACCATCCTGGCTAACACGGTGAAACCCCGTCTCTACTAAAAAATACAAAAAACTAGCTGGGCGAGGTGGCGGGCGCCTGTAGTCCCAGCTACTCGGGAGGCTGAGGCAGGAGAATGGCGTAAACCCAGGAGGTGGAGCTTGCAGTGAGCTGAGATCCGGCCACTGCACTCCAGCCTGGGCCGCAGAGCGAGACTCTGTCTCAAAAAAAAAAAAAAAAAAAAATACGACATCCACCTTGTAAGAGTGTTCTGCAGTTCAAATGAGGTGACGCTCAGGAAGGAGGTAAAACACCAAGGGCAACACAAACCTGAGGACTTACTGCCTGTATTTGTGTTTGAATGACACATGTTCAGTTTATGTTTATAGTTGTGGATATGTACGTGTGTGTGTGATTGTTTTAGGGACTCTGCCAATCATCATTTCCAATGATAATTTGCTGGAAATGGAGCTTGGCTTGAACATTTGTATTGGTTATCTTTCGCTGTGTAACAAATTTCCCCAAAACGTAGAGCTTAAAACAACAAATATTTATTATGCCACCCAGTTTCCAAGGGTCAGGAATCCCGGAGCAGTGTAACAGGGTGGTTCTGTTCTAGCTCAAAGTCACCCTTGAGAGCGTACCCTCCTTCACAAGGTAGTTGGCAGTTCTCAGTTTCCTATTAGCTGTTGGTCACAAGGTGGACCTCTTCATAGGACTGTTCATGACATAGCAGCTGACTTGTCCCAAAGTGTGATCCAAGAGAGACAGACAGGAAGACAAGCAGACAGACAGACACCAAGATTGAAGCTGCAGTATGCTCTGTAACCTAATCTTGGAAGTGACATGCCAATATTCTGTTGGTCACACAGACTAACCTTAGTACAGTGTGGGAGGGGACTTTACAGGGATGTAAATTCCATAAAGTAGGGATCACTGGGGACAATCTTAGAGGCTGACTACCACAACCCACCCTCTCATTCCCAGTGACTCACATGCAAAATACTCTCACCCCTCCCAATGTCTCATTTGATTATAGCATCAGTTCCAAGTCCAAAGTCTCATCATCTAGATCATGTTCAGATGCAGATGAGGCGCTTTGGGAGTATCTCCTTCAGTATACAGCACCTCAAGTACAGATTACTGTTGATCTGTAGGCCTGAGATTTAAGGAGGCAAGTTAGCTGCACACACACACACACATATACACACACACACACGCACACATACACACACACACACACACACGTAGCCAACAACTGTAGGACAGCCATAGGGTAACAGCCTTAGATATACTTATTTAAGAAGTGGGGAAACAAGAAGCACATAGACATTGTTGGTCCACAGCAGTTCTGAAATCCAGCCAGGCAGATATTGGAAGTTTCTTGATTAGAACTCAGTTCTGTTCCTGCCCAGGAATTATTCTGCAAGGCTGTCTCCACCCTCTGCGTTAAGGGTCTTTCATGAGGTTGCAGCAAGTCATGGACCCAGTGAATACTCTGGGCTCTTGGTTCTGCCTCTGAGTCATCCTTCCTTTTCTATGAAAGGTAGCTTGTCTTTGCAGCTGATTTGTTGCTCAGATAACTTCCTGCTGGTAGAATTTGGGAGGTCCGAGAGCTTCTTTATATTTTGTACGTCTCTCTCTCTTCCAGCCCAAGTTGTTGGTGTTTCCACTGAAATAATCCTTTCAAAAACTTTATGGGTCTTCTGTGATCCTATTGAGTCTATTCCACCAAATAAAAGCCCACCCACACATCTCTTCAAGACCATCCCTTCTCTCCACTGGGCTTCTGCTGAGGGACAATGCCCTTAAGCTTCTCAGAAGCTCTGTTGTTTGATTGAGAAGATCTTTAACACCTCTTAAAATCTTTACAGAGCTTTTGGTCTGACTGAATAGTACTCTGAGGCAACACCTCTGAACTTTCTAAGATCTTGACAAAGACTTCATAGCCACACCCTCCACCTCATCTTTGGACTATGCTTTCCTGAGAGTGCCTGGATTTGATCTTTACGCAGAAGTCATTTCCTAATTTTAGCATCATTTGCCATCTGGACAGTCTGGGACTCTTCAAAACTAGCAAGTCCTGGATTTTTTTTTTTTTTTATTGTAACAGCCGTTCCTTTAACTTGTCTCTCTCTTCTCACTTTTTACCTAGCAAGAAGAAACCAGTCAGCCCCTGCAGGACCCTAGCTAAAAACTTCTTCCTTAGATAATGCAAGTCATTAAGTACATTTTCTACTTTTCACATATCTGTAGGAGACAATGTTGCTAAACATTTTGGGGCTACATAATAAAAATCCTCCTTCCTCCAATTCCCAATAATATATTTTTTACCTCCCTTAAAGCCCCCATCACCAGTCTCCTCGAAGCCTATATTTCTACCAGTGGTCTCTTCATGGCATTTGAGGTTTTCACTAAGAATCACCCCAGAATCCTTCTGGCTCCTACCTGCTGCCCAGTACCAAAGCCACTCTCACATTGCAGAGTTTCACTGTGGCAGCACCACACTTCCAAGTAGCCAAAGCTGTATTAGTTATCTCTTGCTGTGTAACAAATTACTCCCCAAATTTAGCAGCTTAAAATAAGCACTTATGATCTCACACAGTTTATGATGGTCAAGCATCTAGAAGCAATATAGCTGGGGAGTTCTGAGTCAGGGTCTCTCGTGAGGTTGTGGTCAGGCTGTTGGCCAGGGCTGCAGTCATCTGAGACTTGACTCAGACGGGACTGGAAGAGCCACTTCCCAGCTCACGGATGTGGTTGCTGGCAGGCCTTGGTTCCTCACTGGCTGTTGGCTGGAGGCCTCATTTCCTTGCAATGTGGGCCTCTCTGTAGGGTGCTCATGACAGAATGAGTGGCCTGTGGAGGAGGAAGGGAGAGAGTGAGAGACGGAGAGAGAAGGAAAGAGAGAGAGAGAAGCTGTTGGGCCTTTTGTGACCTGGTCTCAAAGCCGCATACCATCCCTCTGCCATATTCCGTTGGTCACAGACTAACCGTGATGTGTCAAGGGACTAAACAAGAGTTTGAGTGTCAGGAGGTGGGGACCATCGGGAGCCACCTTTATCTGTTTTGAGTTCCTTACTGTACCATTGCTTTTTCCCCCCACTTTAAATGATCTAGTGAAACTCACCGGTAGCTTTGAATGGGTTGAGGGTTTTTGTGTGTTCTGATTGAGGGTTTTTGTGTGTTCTGATTCAACTTCAAACCTCTCTACAAATGCCCTCCTCATCCTGTCCTCCCCTCTGCGCTTCCACCCTTCCTGCCCACGGCCCTTCTCCATGGTGGGGCATCAGTGAAGACACTTCCTCCCTGGGGAAGATTTGAAGTCAGGGGATGCTGTTGCCAGAACTTTGGATTACCCCTTTTACCCGGGGGGTCCAGCAGATAGTTCTGGGAAAAGGAAACTTTCCAAGATATACACCCACCTTCCCCCCACCACCACCACCACACACACAGACACACCCTCACACATATAATTATTTTCCCTTAAACTCTGTAATCTCAATGATTATAAAACTTTGGGCTTTAATTGGAAGCATATTGAAATACTTGCATCCATCAGACACTGACAGAGAAGGCTTCCTTGCTTAGGTGGGAAAATAATCCAAATATTAATGACACAAATAAAGATGGCTCCCCTAGCCTTTCTCACAGCAGCCCCACAGTGGATCTGGGAGGCAGTAGGATGAGTGCTGGTGTCCCCATGAGAAGAATGAAGTCAGCGAGACTCAGAAAGGTGATGCGATTTACTCCAGGCCTTGCAGAGCTGAGGCTGGTCCCAGACATCCGGACTTCTGGATTCTTTTCCACAGGGTTCTGGAATGTTGGCCCTGTGGTGGAGAACACGTGCTTCTTTTTCACCCACTTGGGGTGATCTGGAGTTGTCTTCCTGTCTGGGGAGGGTGGTCCTGCCTCAGATAGAGAACCAGATATGGTGGGGGTTCCGAATGCTGGGGAGAGAAGTCCCTCAGAAACGGAAATATTTTGGTAGGCATGAGGAAAGATTGTGAGGGAACACCCAGTGGTGGGACAGTGGTGATGGACAGAATAGGAGTCCTGTTAATCCGCTCTTGCTAATCCGCCCAGATGCCTTTCCCTGCATTTTGAGGCATCCCTGGGAGGACTGCCTCAGGAGGCTTCATCTCCAGGTGGGGTCTCGGGATGAAGTAATAGTAGCCAGCGTTGTCCACAGCTGTGCCACCCAGCGCAGTCACCACGAGCTGCCTGTGGTGCCTTACACCCATTACAATTAAATAAAGCCACAATTTCGGTTCTGCAGTCATACTGGCCACATTCAGGGCTAGCCACATGTGGTGAAGGGCCTCCACAGTGTGAGGGGCCCCTGCGGTGTGAGGGGCTTCTGCAGTGTGAGGGGCCCCCGAGGTGTGAGGGGCCCTGTGGTATGAGGGGCTTCCACGGTATGAGGGGCTTCCACGGCGTGAGGGGCTTCCACGGTGTGAGGGCCCCCCGCGGTGTGAGGGGCTTCCGCGGTGTGAGGGGCCACCGAGGTGTGAGGGGCCTCCGCGGTGTGAGGGGCTTCCGCGGTGTGAGGGTCCCCGAGGTGTGAGGGGCTTCCGCGGTGTGAGGGGCCACCGAGGTGTGAGGGGCCTCCGCGGTGTGAGGGGCTTCCGCGGTGTGAGGGTCCCCGAGGTGTGAGGGGCTTCCGCGGTGTGAGGGGCCACCGAGGTGTGAGGGGCCACCGAGGTGTGAGGGGCCTCCGTGGTGTGAGGGGCCCCCGAGGTGTGAGGGCCCCCCACGGTGTGAGGGGCCACCGAGGTGTGAGGGGCGTCCGCGGCGTGAGGGGCGTCCGCGGCGTGAGGGGCGTCCGCGGCGTGAGGGGCCACCGAGGTGTGAGGGCCCCCCGCGGTGTGAGGGGCCACCGAGGTGTGAGGGGCCTCCGCGATGTGAGGGGCCTCCGTGGCGTGAGGGGCTTCCGCGGCGTGAGGGGCGTCCGCGGCGTGAGGGGCTTCCGCGGCGTGAGGGGCGTCCGCGGTGTGAGGGCCCCCTGCAGTGTGAGGGGCTTCCGCGGTGTGAGGGGCTTCCGCAGCGTGAGGGGCGTCCGCGGTGTGAGGGGCCTCTGGCAGTGTGGGGGGCTTCTGCAGTGGACCATGCTGCTATAGGATGTTTTCATCATGGCAGAAAGTTCTGTCAGATGACCCTCCTCTGGGGAAACTCTCCCAGCCCAGAGAGGCAGGTATGGGGCTGCTGGGGGAGGAGAGAAAAGTGGAGAACCATTTGGAAGGGTCTGGGGGCCAGGGAGAAGGCCTGAGGATGAGAAAGAGGAAGCTGAGAAAGAGAAGGGATGCTCAGGGAGCAGTGTGTGGCCCCTTTGGGTGCTCAGGAAATAGTCATTCTTCTTTGATCTGGGGCTGGGAGAGGGAGACAGTGCCTACCCTGCTAGGGTTTGAAACCCACAAGGGAGGACCGCCTCCTGCAGCACCTTCTCTCAAAAGCTCCAGGCCCACTCTGCAGGCCACCTGGACCCCCAAGAGCTGCGCAGCCTCCCCAGCAGCTGATGGGCATCACTGAGAGGGGTGGAGTAGAGAATGCTCATTATGATGGTCAATTCAGGACAAATCCTTTGGAATAGGGAGAGACGCCTGGAAGCTTCTGGAGAATGGAGAGGTCCCCATTTCCTAACCCACCATTGGTTCTTTGTCACCATATTCCCCACCCTCTACATCTGAATGGAATTCCATTAACCCTCTCATTCCTGGAGAACTGCGCAAACCACATCTCAACAATGTCTTCCCAGTGGCCACCCAACTCAGCTCAGGGACCTAGTAAGGGCTCGGTTTGTCTGTGGTAAGTGAAAGGTGTGTGGATGGATGGGATTTCTTCAGAGTCTTATATGGAAATTATCCATATAAACCAATGAATAAAGAAGACCTCTTTAGTTTGTATCCGGTTGGGACCAGAAACCGAATGGTCCCCACCACTGCAGTGACTTGGTTCCCGCTTATCGTAACAGCAGTTATTGAAGCTGCTTTTTATGGGACGCCTCCTAGGCTGTGCATTCTATCTGGATTAGGGGTCAGCAAAGTTTTCTGCAAAAGACCGGAGAATAAATCTTTCAGGTTTTGAGGGCCATAGGGTCTCTATCATAACTCCTCAGCTCTGCCATTGTAGCACAGAAGCAATTATAGAAATATATAAATGAATGAAAGTGACTGCGTGCCAATAAAACTCTATTTCCATAACCAGGTAGCGGCTGCATTTGGCCCACAGGCCACCATTGGCCAATTCTTGATGTGGGTTATCACGAATCCTCCAAGACCCCAAAGGGAATGAAATTTCCCATCCTACCTTACAGCTGGGGGACCACGCTGCAGCCGTGCATCCACCTGGCTGCTGGGCTCACATGCCTTTTGAGGCAGACCCAGGCCTATCCAAGCAGGGCTCCCATTCCCTGGAGTACATTTTGACGCGGAACTGCAGAAGGCCCTGCCAAAGGTTGCCCTGGGAGACCTCAGGATTCGGGGTACCTGGGAGTAGCCAGTGATGCCTCAGGGGTAACGGCAGAACCTGGAAGGCTATAGGAAAAATAGAAGCCTGTTTCCCCTGCTTCACTGAGGTTGTAAGGCAACCCCGAGAAGGCGGAAGGGGACGGGACCAGCAGGACAGTGCACACCCAGGAGACGGGTCTTACCTTGATGACAGTGCTGACCAGCCGGACACTGCCCTGTGTGAACCTTTTTTATGCCCACCGCGGGGCAACCACTGCCTCCAGCATCCCCCCTGGAGAAGCTGCTGCAAAGCCGTCCCCTTCTATGGGGACCACAGCCTGAAGCTAAAACAAGAGCCCAAAGCATCTTTAGGCATAAGAAGAGGTCTCTTTCTTGTTCTTGGCAGCCCATCCTTCCCCATCTCCTTCTGGATATGAGGTTTCTTGTGACCCTCTTCAAGTTCCTTTGGCTCGCAGCATTGCCTCTCCTCCAGACAATATGGCCTGGCCGGTGTGACTGGCTCCTGTGTGCCTTCCAGCCCTCCCCAGCCATGCCATGGAGGGACAGAGCTGTCCAGATCCCAGCCAGGGTGTCCGATTTGTGCAAGGCGGGAAGAGGTGTGTTTCACTGCTGGGAGAGCTGCCTCAGGGTTTCATTCATTCAAGTTTTCAATAGAGGCCATGCCTTCCAGATATTTGATCTACATCACCGTAATCAGGCGAGATTGCGCACATTCAGGGTGGTGTGGCTATAGACAACATCACCATCATCAGAAGGAGGAGGAGGAGGAGCGTTATTTTGAGAGGCGTCAGGGGCCTGGTTGCCTGGACTTTCATCATTAGTGCATTCTTATTTGGGTTAAAAATTCATAATCCCTGTGGTCCCTTCTAAAGCGTAGCTTCCCTGGGGAGGCAGTATCCCAAGGCACTCGGACACTTCTGTCACTAACTCTGTCAAGTTTGTGGATTGTAGATAAGGGAGGAGGCGAGGAGGGGCGGAGAGGGAAGTGGGAAGCTGTGTGGGAGGGGTGGGTGCTCGGAGTGGAAGTGAAGATCAAGTGGGGCCCCGCCTGTCTCCTCTGGGAGTCACCGCCTCCATGTGCATTAATCCTGCAGATCCAGCCGCAGCCTGAGTTTGAATAGGGCTAGCTGAGCTCTTTGCTGGCCACTGTCTCCTGTGGAAACCACTGAGTGCGAGGTCAGGAGTGGGGTGCTGTCAGACACTGATGGAGCCGTGTCCAAGGCCCAGGGAACATCCTGTGGCTGGGGAGGAGTTGCAGTGACACAGATTGTCAGGCAAGGGTCTTTGGCCCCCCTCCTTGGCAGTCGAGGGCACACAGCTTCAGTGAATTGATTCTAGGTGGGTATTTAGGAGGCGTCTGGAGACAGTGTGGGTGCTGAGCTGGCACATCCACCACAGAGCAACTAGGATTATTGAGGAGAAGGAAGAACATTATCTGAGCCCACCTAGGGTTTTCATTTGCAGCCCATGATGAAGTCTGCTGGCCAAGAGGTCAGCTTTAGGCCACGCCTACGGGGACCCTTCCGGCTCTGCACATCCAGCAGGCCCACCAACCCACCCCAGAGTGCTTGCTCCCAACTCACCCTCGCAGCCCTTCCCCCTGGAAATCATATCTAAGCCCTCCCTTCTCCCAGTCTCTCAGGGCTGTCTCAGAGCTAAGCTATCCATTCCAAGAATGCTCGGAGCATTTCAGCAAGGGTCTTCATTCTCAAGGACATGGGTACAATTTGGGGTTCAATAAAAGGAATATTTGAAAATAAAGCTGGGCATCCACCCAGCAAAGCCAGCTGGCAACGCCATGAGGGACACGGTGTTCTTCTAACTCTGCTAAGCCTGCCCTGTGAGCCGTGGCTCAAACCCAGCCTGGGAACTTCCTGTAGGGGAAGGGGCCAGGCTGTCTGGAAGAGAGACCTCGAGTCCCCACCCACTTCCCCGGGACAGGGAGTGGAGAGACCCTCGGCTGCACCTTCTGTCCCCCACCCCCAGCATTGCTGTGGTCAGAGATAATACCAGGTTAGCAACATTAAAATTATTTGGGCTGGGCTCAGTGGCTCACGCCTGTAATCCTAGCACTTTGGGAGGCTGAGGTGGGTGGATCACTTGAGGCCAGGAGTTCAAGACAGGCCTGGCCAACATGGTGAAACCCCGCCTCTACTAAAAATACAAAAATTAGCCAGGTTTGGTAGCGCACGCCTGTAGTCCCAGCTACTCAGGAAGCTGAGGCAGTAGAATCGCTAGAAGCCGGGAGGCGGAGGTTGCAGTGAGCCAAGATTGCACCACTGCACCCTAGCCTGGGTGACAAAGTGAGTGAGACTCTGTCTCAAAAAATAAAATAAGATTATTTGAATCCCAGGATTCATTGGGGTTCATTTGCATCCTGTTCATCATCACGGCAACATTCTGGGAGAGAAAGGGAAGACTTCCCAGAGGCTGAATCACTTTACAGTGTTGACCTCACCCACCTCATGACCCCAGGGTGGTGGGAGCAACGCCCTTCGCCAGCCCCTGTAGGGATAGGAAGCAGGGGCTGGAGAGGGGGCTTTGGTCAGGAAGGGAGGCTCTGTGAATGCTTCTCGCAAGCCTAGACTGAGCCAGACATTAGAGGAGTATCCGTCTAGTTGGAATGAGATGATTAAGGTATACTGAACAATTTACACTTAACATCATATTGCTGTGTGTGTACTCCTGTGTACATATATATACGTGGTATATATGCATATGTATGTTTATATGCATCTATATGCACACATGTAGGCATGCATATGGGTGTGTGCAATATGTGTACGTGAGTATATGTATATGTTATGTGCCTATGCATATGTGTATGTGTGTCCAGTTTGTGTATGTGTGTGTGTGTCTATGTGTGTGTGTGATGGCACAGTGCAGCCCGTAAGGCCCTGTAACTTCAGAGAAAGGAAAGGCTTTGCCGTTTAGAGTAGCCAAGAAGCCTTCCTGGAGGAGGTGGAACCTGATCCATCTCTTCAATGGGGCCAGCAGAGGGCAAGGCGAGAGCATTCCTGATACGTGACTGAGCAGAGACAAAGGCCCAGAGGTGGGACGTGCCTGGTGTGGTGTTCAGAAGCAGAGAACACTGTTAGGAAAGAGGCCAAGCCAGGAAGGAGGGTGTGAGAAGCCAGTGAAGAGTTAGATCCAGTGCGTCAACTCTTCACTGCGTCTGTGGCTGCATCTGTGGATGTCTTGCATGCAGATGTGCAGGCAGCAAGTCCAAGACAGCGTGTTGCTGGAGGGACAGCCAGCGCACAGGCACGTGGCGGGAAGCACATGGCAGGTGGAGGATGCGGAGGAAGCAAGTGCATGCTAGAGAGAAGGAGACTGGAAGACTGGAAGCTGAATGGGGAAAGAGGGGAGGAGGTGAGGACAGGGTGTTAGAACAGATTCTGTATCTCTAAGTGTCCAGTGGGACCTTGGATTTTTGTCTTGAGTCCCAGAACCCAGTTCCTACGCATTTAGTTGGAGTCTTGAGGATTCTTGCCAGTGATTAAGTTTCCCCCATCAAAATAGGCTACGACGGAGACTTGGGATTCCCTTACCCAAAGGTGCCTGGGTCTGGTGAGAAGGGAGAGGCGCTCCTTTTCCATCTCCAGTCCTCCCTGGGAGCTGCGGCCATCAATCTGGGGCAGAGATAGTAAACACTCCGTAAATGTTTATGGATGGTCTCTTGGGGAGGGCTGGGCTGGTTGTGATCCCATATATCATGGGAAGCGGAGGAGTTGGAAAGGGCACACCCGGGTGGTCTGGTGGTTAGGATGGCCCTGTTCCTGGGAATGGTTGCCACGAAGCATTTTCCCTGGCTTCTCCATAGCAGCGACTGTTCCTTCCCGGAGTGTTATGAAAACCTGCAATTACCAAGCCTCCTCTGGGTGCAAGCGTTCAGACCTCCTCTTCTTTCTTCCAAGATACACTGAGTCAAGACCCGGTCAGTGCAGAAAGTGGGTTCCTCTCCCACATTCCTTCCTGTACAGCCCCATGGGGCTGTGGTTAATGAGCTTGGTGATTATGTATTTCGTGTCTGGCATGAGGAAGGTGAAGGGCTTGAGTAAATGCCTGTGCCTCTCCAAGTGCTGAAGCAAGCTGCCTTCTGCACTCGGCACGCTCTGGGACCACTCAGCAGATCCCACAATGTCTCTGGGGGTTGGGGTCCCCTTCTTCCTCCAGCTGCACTGAGTGGAAGCCAGAGCTGTGCATAGAAGCTGGGAGAGGACTCAAGCAGGAATGTGCAATGCACGGCTTCATGGAACTCTTCATCCAGACTGCCGCCTTGGGATGCCTGAGTTTAGCTCTATCCTGTTCCTCCGATGATTTTCCTTCTGGGCATATATATTTCCTGGCCTCTTGCCTTTGCATGTGTGAGTTGTGATGGGGGTTGGGGGGAGAAGGAAAAACATATAGAACGGGTGGCTCTAGAATGGGTGGCTCCAGACTTGAAATTTTCACAGTGGAAGAGAGAATAAAAGCAATTCTTGCGCATCAGAAAGTTTCTGGACCTGCCGCGCCACAGCCAGTGAGCCCCTAGGCCCCAGATGGCCCTCCTGGGGAAGCTGACATTGGCCCAGCCTCAGGTAGACAGAGCATATGGAGCTTCCTATAGAGCAGGTGAGGCACAGGGGCATGACCTCCATTTCCCTGGGAGAGCAGTCACCCCTCTGCCACCGGACCAGCTGCCCAGTCACTTGCTGCTGCACTCACATTCAGGCAACCGTGAACTCCCTAGAACTGCTGCTGCTCGACCCCTGCTTTGCATGCTTACTTCTGCCTCCTGCTCACAGTCCTGTCTCCCTGATTCTCCACATGGCTCCATGTCACCCAGCAGCCCTGTGCCCCACCGCTGTGCAGAGAAGCCAGTGATGGTCCCCTGCACGATGAGAGACTCCTGTGTCTACCTCCTTCCTCCAAGGAGAAGGTGGCTAGTTTTGTGGCTTGGCCAGGAGTGGGTTTGGGTCAGCTTCTGCACAGGGTCCACAGTGTCCATTTTAAGGCCAATGGGCAACATCTTGTCCAAGGTCCTCATTTTGCAGCAAAAGCCCGGCTCCCCAAGGTGGGACCCTTGCTATTAGTAGAGCCAGACTCTTTTCTAGTTTCTGCCCTGGTGCTGCTCCCAGCATCTCACAAGGCCCCACTCTGTTACCAAGAAGCAGTGAGGTCTTGATGTTCAGAAGAGGAAGAAACCACAAAATAACCCATTCTCTTGTAAGCTGCTGCTCATGGAATTCTAGGGGCTCTTTGCCCCTTACCCAGAGTGGTAGGCCTTGCTGGAAAGCAGAATTAAACCACCTTGGAACAGACAATTTTTAGAAATCAACAATTAGATTGTGATTTCTAGGCAATTTATAACTCAGTTGAATTTTAATCAATTCATTTAAAAAGATCATCCCTAAAAGTCAAAAGCAGAAGGAAATACATGAACCTTACTAATGTTAATTGAAAAAAAAAGCAAAGTAAGAAAAAGTATATGTAGTATGCTACTGTTTCTCTCTAAAAAGACAGATACAAACATATATTCCTGCTTATTAAAGATAATGAATATTAAAGATAATGAATAGATGGATAAACCATAAAACCTATAAAATTGTTATTTATAGGGCACAGCGGAGTCAGTAGCACTAGAAATCTCTAAACACCTTGTTTTGCAGATCTGACCTTACAACCTTGTTAAATGTTTCACATAATTGTAAGTAAAAGTTAGATTGATATAAAAACAAACCTTTTGCTGTGCCTGAGAGAGCAGGTACCTGCATGAGCTAAGGCATCCAGACCGGCTCCTTGGGTAGCAGAGGGTCCCCCAGCCTTCTCAACATTCCATGGTGGGGTGTCTAATACACTTCTCAAAGTCAGCATTTCCAAAACTAAGCTTCCATCTGCCCCAAGCCTGCCCCACTCCCTCAGTCTTCTCCATCTCAGACAACACAGCTTCATCCTCCTTGCAGTTGCTGAGGCCAGTCACCGTGCAGACATTCTTGACTCCAGCCCTTCTCTCCACCCACAGTGGATCATCAGCAGTTCCTACGGATCCCACCTTCAAAGTAGAGCCAGGATCTCCACCTCTTACTCCCTCTACTCCTGTCCGCTGGGCCAAGGCAGCGTGGGCTCTCACTGGGATTACTCCTGTAACATTACTGTCTTTGATCTTGCCTTTTTCAATGTCATTTCTTAGCTCAGAACACTCCAGTGGTTCCCAATTTCATCCAGAATAAGGGCCAAAGTCCTTTCAATGGTCTGCAAGGCCCCAGATGATTTAGCTCCCACCACCTCTCTGACCTCATCATGTGGCCTCCCCCTTCACACTCTGCACTCCCACCACCCTGCCTTCCTAGGGGCCAGAAGTTTCACCTCAGGGACTTTGCACTGGCTGTTCCCCCTCCCCGGATTGCTCCTCTCCTGGGTTTTTGCATGGCTCCTTCCTCCCCTCCCTCAAGTCTTGGCTGCTCCATGTCACCTTCTCAGGGAGGCCTGTCTTAACCATTCCACCTAAAAAGGCAATCTCCACCAGGGGTGCCCCCACCATACACCAGCATTCCCAGTCCTTCCAGCTTCCCACTTCCATAGGCCTTCCCACACTCTGGCATTCTCCATGGTGCATTTGTTCTGTTTATCTTCTGCATCTCCCCACTGGGTGGTGAGCAGAGCCTGGCATGGGTGAATGCCCACTAAACCGCTGTTGAGTAAGTGAATGAGTGGACAGGAAGGTAGCCAGCCCTGCTCAAAGTCACTTACTTTATCCTCTCAGGGCCTTTCAGCACCTCGCTTAGGGACCTGCCCAGCTCCTTGAGCTACCTCCCTTCCTACAGGTCCCCTCCCGAGACCAGACATAAGACACCCCAGGAAGTCCTAGCCTCAGAGTCCAGATTTGAAGCAGAAGGAAAGATCAGTTCCCACCATCCACCCTGGACAGCTGGTCACCCTGTCTCTAAGTCTTCTCCCACCTCCCAGGGCTTGTGACATTGCAGGGATGTTAGTGTCCTCGTCTGGGTGGGAGCTATTACTCTTCATACTCCCCGTCACAGCCAAGATTCCTCCTAGCATAAGAGCCTTCAGGCCAGAGCAGAGGGAGTTGTGGGGCAGAGTTAGCACAGGCCACAGTGGGTTATTGAGGGAAACTGGGGTGTCAGAATGACAGACCTAACCCCCAAACTGGACGTCAGGCAAGTGCGCTCCTGTGTCGTGGCCCATGACACCTTTGTGAAGGATAGAACCCCTGCCTGATGGGCCATTAGGGGAAGGTTTTCAGTTGGACTTGATGGACCTTCACTCACCTGGTGGGGTGTGGTGGGACGGGCCCCAGTACAAACCCCGCTCTGGCTCTGGCTCTGGCTCTGCCCTTGCTCACTCTCTGGCCTGTGGACGAACCTCTCTACCTCTTCCCAGTCACTTCATCTTTAAAGAGACTGTCATCACCGCCACTCAGAGGGCGGCAGTGGAGACTGAGTCCGTGCTGAGGGTGCTGCACCCATACTGGATGGTTAGCATTTTAAAATGGTGGCCCGGCAGATTGGCCCTTGGCGGGGCCCTTCCCAGGGGCCACCGGAAGCCAAGAGGCCTGTGGGGCACAGCTCTATCATACGTTGTGGTTTCAAAGTTCACAAATGCCTTTAGGTAATTCCTCTGTTCAGGAATCATAGGAGGCAGTTGTGCTGGTAGTTGGAATATTTACCTGTTGGCTCCTCTCCCTCCCCTCTTCCTCCCCTTCCCCAGATGTCTGCCTGGCCATCTGCAGTGGCCCAGGTGACCTTCTGCTGATGTGCTATGGGGTCTACCAGGCTATTGTATTTAATAAACTCTTAGAGCATGTGTCCTGTGTTTGATACTCTACAAATATCAATGCACATTGTCAGTACAACCACCCTTTAGGGTAGATGTTATTATGTTTGCATCTTACAGGTGAGGGAACGGAGGCAGAGAGCAGTTCTGCAACTTGCCTGGGGTTATACAACAAGTCAGAGGCAAAGCCAGGACCTGGATGCAGGCAGGCTGCCGTAGAGTCTGGGCTCGGACAATTCCCCTTCTTTCTTTCTCTGCTCAGCCCCTTGGGACCTCTCTTGGCAGCCTGTGACCCAGCTACAGCCCTGCCCCTGAAGCCCAGTTCTGACCATCCAGCTTCCAAACTTAGAGACGGCCCCCTGTGGCCAGAACCAAAGGTCCTACCCTTCCCCCTACCATGGACCTCCAGAGTCCTCTAAAACCTGGCCCAACCTAACTTTCCAGAATCTCTTCCTGCAACCCCACCCTCACTGGCCATGCACCTGCTGTCTCCATCGGCTGGGCCTCCGCTCTCTCTGACCATGCCTGGGCTTTCCCTGCTGGACTGTCCTTTCTCCAGAAACCCCACCCAAGCTGCAAGTCCCAGATCTGCTCTTAGCAGAATGGTCAGGGTCAGACTGGTGTTCCTCAGTTTACTCTGGCACTTTTATGCCTAAGGACCAGGGGCAAGAAGTATTTCTATCCATCACTCAGGACATCCTGGGCTACTCAGTCCTTGCCCTTGGCCTGCCTTGACTGTCACCTCTTCCCCTACTGCACACCTTGTTCCTTTGTGTCACCAGGGAGCAGAGATGCTCTGGCTTTGGAAGGAGTGGACTCCAGCTCCCAGGACCTCTCCCTACCCGTGGTCAACTCACTGGAAGCCTGGAGTAGCTGAAACCAGATTAAAAAATTCCTGATGGGTTCTAGAAATATTATAGTGTTTTATTTGTAATATTTATCTAGCCCCCCCATGCCTCGACCCCACCAAGTCCAGAAATATAGCATCGTGGTTAAGAGTGTGGGCTCTCCTCAGCTGTGTGACCTGGGGCAAGTTACTTCACTTCTTTATGCCTGTTTCATCAGCTATAAAATGAGGACAATAATGTCACTGTCTACCCCATAGAACTGTGGTGATGATTGAGTAAGCATATTTGTGTTCTTAGAATAGCATCTTGGACAGAGAAAGCACCATACACGTCATTCATTATCCTGGCAGTTGTTATTGTTAGAAAAGACAACTGGGTCCCAGAGAGGTGTTTCCTCTAGGCCAGTGTCACACAGTTCACAGCCATAGGTTGGAGTAGAGCCGGTAGCCTGCCTCTCCAGCCAGAGTCTGCTCTTTACTCTGCCCCTCCCTCTCCTTGGTGCATATTGCCAGGCAGTGGGCACTCCGTGAGCCTAAAATACCCAGGTGCTACCCTACCCCACCCTGTGTCCTGCCAGCTCTGCCAGCACTGGCCCAACCCACTCCATCAGCCACATGGCCAGGGCCATCTTTTTTTTTTTTTTTTTTGAGATGGAGTCTTGCTTTGTTGTCCAGGCTGGAGTGCAGTGATGCAATCTCGGCTCACTGCAACCTCCACCCCCCAGGTTCAAGTGATTCTCCTGCCTCAGCCTCCCAAAGAGCTGGGATTACAGGCATACACCACCATGCCTGGCTGATTTTTTTGTATTCTTAGTACGGGTAGGATTTTGTCCTGTTGACCAGGCTGGTCTCAAACTCCTGACCTCAGGTGATCCTCCTGCTTTGGCCTCCCAACCTGCTGGGATTACAGGCATGAACCCCAATGCCTGGCCAACCAAGGCCATCTTTAAGAGGCCTGGCTCAGTTTCTCACCCAAAAGAAGCGGACTCATGGGGCTGAGAGCCTCCCACTCTGCTGTCCTCTCCTCATCTTCATCTTACCTTGGGCCATACTCAGCACAAGAAGGGAGCACAGGGCGCCTCCCGGGGAACAGAGAGCCAGTGAGTGCTGCTGGGACCAAGGGCCTGACACCTGCCTCTTTGTCCCCCAGCTCAGAAACCACTTACCAGGGCTCCTGACCCACAGCAAAAATCTAAACACTTATTTCCAGTGGAGCCCAATACCAACTGTAGAAAGCCAGGCAGGGGCAGAAGAACAGGATGTGGTCCCTGCCTGCCTCCAGGGATGAGCTGTGGACATAGGCCATAAACATGCAGACATTTATTCTCAACACTAGGAAAAGGTCCTGGGACAGACAGGGCCTTTCTCTTGGGCCAGGGTGACCAGAACCGTTTCCTGAAGGAGACAGCACATGAGCTCCCCAAGAAGCAAGAGATGTGTTGAGGCAAAGATGAGTGGGGAGGGAGTTCCTGCAGGGGAATGGCATGGGTGCTCATAGGGAGAAAGAAAGGAGCAGGGCAGGTTGCAGCACAGTGTCCAGGGTGCCCCGGGATTCTTCTCAAGCCTTGAGGCTCCCCAGAGGGCAAGCAGAGGAATCCAGACCCTTGTGGATGCTCCCCAAAGGGGCTGCAGACCCAAGGTTGCCTGTAAGGGGCTGAACCTGACACAGGAACCCTAGAGATGCCAGAGGAGGCACCTTCTGCATTCAGGCCTCCTGGGTTCACGCGCAGACAGCGAGAGTGCCATGCCTGGAGTCCTGACTTGTCACTGCTGCCGTTTCCCGAGTGAGCGATGACGGCAGCAGCAGAATCAACTTATTGAGTCTTGCTCTGTGTCAGAGCAACACAGAGCCAAGGCGCAGCTCATTTAACCCTTGGAAACCAGTGCAATCGCCTTTATCATCATTATTCTCCCATTTCACAAATGGAAAAACTGAGGCATGGACAGTAAGCGCCTTGCCCAGGGGCCCATACTAGAAAGTGACTGGGTCCAGAGTCTGGCTGGGTCCAGAGTCTGGCTCTCCCTGCTTCTGCCAGGGGTATTGGGGTGTTTTTTCATCTTTAAACAGCGCAGTGTGAATTCTTGCCTGTGGGCGTGGGGCGAGCATCAGGGCTTCATGGAGATAGGAACAGCACACCCAGGACTCGGCCCCTCTACCAGTTTATCATTCAGCAGCCCAGAGAGCCACTCTGGTGGTTTTGACCATTACACATTTTAAATTATTTTTATTCTTAGTCAAATATTTAATTTTTTACCCATAATGGACAGTTGGTTAAAGGCAGGAAGCATTAAAGAACACTGATATTAAAAGGCTGGTTCATGAGGAACACGTAAGTGGTAATAATTCTGCACATATGCCTCAGGGTGCTCTGGCCGGATCTGCAAGCCTCATTCATCTGGTCAGAGTTCTCGTGTGGCAGCTCCTGCAGCTTGCAGAGCTTCACAATCCCAGGCTGGAGGCAGACAGAGCCCAACACCCATCTATCTGACTCTGTGTCCACAGGGAGCCAAGGCCCTCCTCACTCACGTCATACAATTTGGACAGAAGCACTTCCTAAAAACTCTCAGGTCTCAGAATTTAGAAACAAAGCAAGAATATTACAAAATCAAACCAGTTGACTTTTGTTTTTTTAGAAAAACAGAAAATTCAAGAATTCCAAACAGCAGGCCATGAAATCAGTTTTTACTTTTTGTTTCTTTTTATGCCTTATATAGTCAAACTTTAGCCTACAGTTTAGTGTGTACTGATGCCAAATCCACAATGTGATGGTAATATGTCATTTTGAAATTTCTTTGTAGAAAATCATGCTTTTGCTTTTATAACTCGTTTGCAATAAATGAAGAAGAATGCATCACTTGATAATTGGCAGAAGGCTAAATTTTGCCTGTATTCATGAATGTTATTAAAGATCGGGTTAAACACGAATCTTGTAATTCACCTCCAATAACATATCAATCTAAAAACTGTATTTGACATAAAGTAACTTCTTTATCTGGTACCACCAAAAATAACAAAAATTTTTTTTAACACTTAAGAGTGTTTCCAAGAGAAAATATTACGGTGAGAGGAATTCTCAAGTCCCAAAGAGTTAAGCAAGATTCAGCTGCGGCAGCCCTCTAAACTGCCCCAGTTTCCACGAAGGTAAAAATAAGAATAATGAGAACTCATCCTTTTTCCCTCCCGTTGAGGGGCTAGGTCTCCTGATAAGTGCCTTACAGGCCTACCCCCGAGAGGAGGGGCTTACTTTGAGAAATTTGACCACAAGTGCTTTCCAAAAGGTCAAACTGACTTGCTTTTGGTGAGTGCTGGTACACAGGCCCTCCCAAGTTCCCCAAGATGTGGGAGGGTTTGGCCGCCCTTCAGACTGTGCCCAGACACTCAAGTTCCATTAAGGATTCTATTGGTTCCAAGTACACAGATGCACAATGAGCTCTGTGTTCAACCCTGGTAGTGCCATCCTACGATAAGGGGTCTCTGCAGTTTCACCTCCTGCTAGGTGCAGCAGGACCCCCTTGTGTCAATTTTATTGTATTTCATTTGGTTTGCCCAGTGTGTAAGAAATTGACTTAAGAAAAATTGCCACCAAGCCTTTGTTGAGCTTGGCATTTCTTCTAGAATGGCCTCTCCCCTCCTCCCTTTTAACTAAATCCTGCTTATTTTTAAAAACTTTTGATTCTGACAAAATTTCAGACTCTCAGAAAAGTTGCAGGAATAGTACAAAGAATTCTCATATATCCATCACCCAGTTTCCTGTGATGTTAACATTTTATCCTTCTCTCTCTCGTATACATTTTTTTCTGACCCGTCTGAGAGTAAGTTGCCAAAATGATACCGTTTTACTGCTAAATATTTCACAGTGTGTTTCTTTAAAACAAAGACTTTTTTTCATAACCACAATACAATTCTCAAAATCAGGAAACTGACATAGATACGATACTGTAATTGAGTCTATAGACCTTACTCATATTTCTCTAACGATTGATCCTAGACTGTGGGCTGCATTCAATTGTGATGACTTGTTAGTATCTTTTAACCTGGGGCAGTTCTTTTTTTTTTTTTTCTTTTGAGATGGAGTCTCAGTCTGTCGCCCAGGCTGGAGTGCAGTGGCGCAATCTCGGCTCACTGCAAGCTTCCATCTCCCGGGTTCATGCCATTCTCCTGCCTCCGCCTCCCCAGCAGCTGGGACTACAAGTGCACATCACCACGCCCGGCTAATTTTTTGTATTTTTAGTAGAGACAGGGTTTCACGGTGTTAGCCATGATGGTCTCGATCTCCTGACCTTGTGATCTGCCCGCCTCAGCCTCCCAAAGTGCTGGGATTACAGGCGTGAGCCACCGCGCCCGGCCAACCTGGGGCAGTTCTTAAGTCTTTGTATTTCATGACATTGGCCTTTTTTTAAAGAGTGACCAGTTATTTTTGTAGAAGGTCCCTCAATGTCAGTTTCTCTGGCATTTCTTCATGATTGGACTTGGGTCATACGCACTGTAGTGATGTGACCTTCCCAGTGCACCTCGTCAGGAGGTATGTGCTGTTCTTTAATCCCCTGCCTGGTGATGTTAACTGTGATTACCTGGCTAAGGTGGTGCCTGCCAAGTTTCTCCACTGTAAAGTTACAAGTTTTCCCTTTGTAATTAAGAAATATCTTTGGGGAGATATTTTGAGGCTATGCCAATGTTCTGTTTTTCTTCAAACTTTCACCCACTGACTTCTATTGATGATTCTTGCTTGAAACAATTATGCTTATGGTGGTTGCCAAATGATTTTCTAATTCCATCATTCCTTCTAAATGTATTAGTTGCCTTTTATCATAAGGGAAAGCCTTTCGTTGACTTTTAACTCACTGCTCTAAGCCTCAGGACCCCAGCATTTGGGAACTAGTAGAGCAGGTCTTTGTCCCGGAATACACAGGCTGACTCTTAGCTGAGTGGTGTTTAATGTGAAGGTTATCAGCACCCTGCTACCAGGTCCCTTGTATTTTGGAAGGTTCTAGACAAAGAAACTGTCTGCTGGGAAGCCATGTTCCAAGATGGCTGGGCTGGGGGTTCTGCTGTGCATGAAACCTTGAGGAGTCCTCTCTGTGATAATGTCTCACCACGGCCCCATCAGTTCCACCAGCCCTGGCTCAAAAATGTGGCCCAGAGAGGCCCTACTCCAGCTAACTCCATTTCGTATTTCCTCTCCTTCCCAGGATGGAAAAACAGCCTTTCAGGGACAGGCGAACCTGTCGGTAATGAAGTCGTGAGTGAAGGAGACAGTCCCAGAAGGGTGGCTGGGCTGTGAGGCCTAATGGAGTGAGGTGGCTGGCGGCATTCTCCGCCAAGAGCCTGGAAGCTCCACAGCCCACGAAGCCCAGCTGGCTCCTCTGTGTCCCATCTGCGGGGTCATCTTTGCTTCACGTGGGGGCCTTTCCCCAACAAGGGCCGGCATCCCCTCCCAGGGCCAGCCCAAGGCAGAGGGAATGTGGACAAGGTTTATCATCACCCTGTGGTCAGAACTTTTAGCTCAGGCTGTTAGCTATTTTCCAGCCCCCAGGCACACCCACAACACCTGTCTGCTCTCAGAGGTGCCCCAGGCTCCACGCTGTCCCTCTTGAAAAGTGTCTCTCCTGTGCTGCGCTCCTCTGGAACGCTTATGTGTGGGACACCAGGGTCACAGATTGCTGGCCTGATGGAGTACTCCGTGCATACTGATTGAAGTGAGAACGTGTGGGGAGGGTCTTGATGGGTGTGGAAGATCAGGCACAGGGACAAGCAGATGAGGCACTATGATGGTGGCACCGCCTCTCTAGCTCTTGCCTGGTAGACAGGAGGGCCAGGCTGGTCAGGAGGAGTCAGAAATTAGGTGAGAGGGAGCATTGTCACCAAAGGTTTCAGGTCAGAGCATGGCAAGATGATAGGCCACACAGCAGGATGGACAGAGGAGAGAGGCCTCAGTGTGGCATGGTCTCTTCATCCAGAAAGAGAGACTTTGAAGGCCTGGGTCAAAAATGCTGAGTCCAGCACCCTGGCGCCTGATCCAGGATGGAGCTGAGTTCCCCGGCAGTCTTAAGGGGATCCTCCCATCCCCACTGCTTCTCTGTCTCCATCCAACCTCCAACCACTGCCAGTGTCTCTACTCTTCTTTTTCAAGGTATTCCTCTTGGTTCTGTGGGTCCTTCCATTACCTCACCTCCTCCAGGAAGCCCTCCCTAACCTCACCCGGAGAACTCACCAGACCCCTTGTCTTGTCCCATGCTGTGGTGGATGGTTCTTTGAATAGACATAGCAATTTTGCCGCTAGATTTTAAGATCCCCAAGGGCAGGAACCATATGTTATGTTGCTTTGTGGCAACCTGAGCCCCTACGCATAACAAATACACCAGAGTTTGATCAGATTTTAGGATTGCAAAGGAAGACTCAAAAGCTGGTATGTGGCTCTAACCAGATCTCAGGGGAGAGGCCAGCCTGAGAAACAATATTCTTCATTTGTTGGATCAAATGTGGTTTTCAATGAATCAAGAATAAACTACGATAGGTGAGGAGGCTACCATCGGCCAGCTTGCCAACCAGTGCTGAGCCTCCAGTGCCCCATCTCCTGTCCCCGCAAGCTCCCAGTGGGTTCCTGGCTAAGAATCTTGGGAAACCCCAGTAGGCAGGCTTGCATGGAGGGCCTCTAGCCAGAAGTAGAGAGGTGCGCTGGGCAGGGGAAGGGCCTGCACTGGAGCCAACAGGGTGGCGGCCCACACACAGCTCAGGCCGCTGAGGTGTGTTCATTGTCCTAGGGAAGCTCCTGACACCTTGGAGTCCTGGGGTCACTACTCGGTTTCATGCCCAGGCCTTGAAGTGAAACACTTCATTCAGAAAGTCTAGGAGAAGAGAAATTGGCTTGTTCAAGAGGATTTTGCGACCAGGGGCTGCGGCTCACGCTTATAATCCCAGTGCTCTGAGAAGCCAAGGTAAATGGAGGGCTTCGGCCCAGGAGTTCAAGACCAGCATTAGCAGCATAGCAAAACTCCTGTCTCTATAAAAATTAAAAAAAAAAAAAAATTAGCCAGTCATGGTGGCACAAGCCTGTAGTCCTAGCTACTTGGGAGGCTGAGGTGGGAGGATCACTTGAGCCCTGGAGGTCAAGGTTGCATGAACTATGGTCATGCCACTGCACTCCAGCCTGGACAACAGAGCAAAACCCAAACCCCTGACTCTAAGAAAGAATAATAATAATAATAATTTAACAAAAAAGGAGGTTTTTGTTATAGGTCACCCCATCAATGGCCAAAGTAATGGAGAAAGCAGCCCTTTCCACCAGTCCCAAGATGGACTTTGACGAATTACAATGCCCAGTCCTTTGCATTTTCTCAGTTATTCCTACCAGATTATTTTAAATAGCAGTGAGGATGTTTATCTAGAAGAGCACAGATGGGTCAGTCTCTTGGAGTGAAGAGCACAGGCGCAAGATGGGGGTTCAGGCCCTGGTCCTGGATGGGCTTGCTGCTCAACCTCTCCCAAGGGGGAAAGGCTCCCCCAGGGTTGCTGTAAAGATCAAGGGGGAACATGTGTGTCCCCAGCAGGTGGGGGCCACTCAGTGTTTGTTAAATCTGAGTACCATGGTGACTTGGGACGAAGGGAGGGAGGGAAAGAGGGAGGGATAATGATGGTGCTAAACTGAGTATCACTACACCTTTACTCCACCTTCACTCCAGCCCTGAGAGTGGAAGGAAAGTCAGAAACCCAGAGGTGTGAGACAGCGTGGGACAATGGAGTCAGGCCCATTCCCTGGGAAGGCACCTCCCGGAGATCGGCGCAGCCCGTCCTCACAGCTACCGTGTGCATAGCTGTTATGAGGGCCATTTGATTGATAAGATAACAGAGGGGCAGAGAAGTTAAGTGACTTGTCCAAGACCACCCAGCTAGACCAGGGCAAAACTAGCATATGAACCCAAGGCTGTCCAGCTTTCGAGCTGACACCACATCAGGCTGTCTCTCCAGATGAGAACTCCTTAGAGGGCTGCTGAGGTCCAGGAGGGCTTCCTGGATGACGTGCTGGTTGCAGAATAGGCAATAGCTAATTAGTGAGGTATAGGGCACTGCGGTTTCTAACTGTTGGTCAGTGATCAGACACCTCCCATGACAGGAAGCTCACCATGTCCCCCGACAGACCCCTCTGTTGCGGGGCAGCCATCCCCATGAGAAAGTTCCTTCGGTAAGTGAGTCCAGGCTGCATCTCTGAGCCTTGCCTCTACTGGCCGCTCCTCCCCACCCCTCATTTTTCAGACAGGCTCCATGATTGGTCGCACCTGGGATTTTAAAGAACTTTTAGGCGACTTTCTCTCCATGTGCCTTCCTCTTGGTCCTAGCTTTTCTAGTTTAAGGGCTGTTCCACCACGCCGAGGTGGTGAGATTAAAACAGGCAAGAAAGGGTGACTTCTGGGAGAGCGACTTCTAGGTCAATCAACTCGTGGGGTGAGTGAGACAGCAGAGGGCCAGCTAAGGCCCATCGGCCAGGGTACCGAGGCCAGCTATGGTGGATTCAAATGGCCAGGCTTTGGGCTGGTGGTAGAGGAAGTCACTGAAGGTGGACCCCAAGCTGTGGGGACCCCGTCACAGTATTTCCCTTGGGATGATGGTAGTGAATGTTGGGTGATGAAGAGTTTCATGGTGGGAAACTACGCCCAAAGCTCAGCCCTTAGAGCCCAAAACCAGAAGAGAAGCCAGACATCTTGGGGTCTCTTCCTTGACCTAACATTTGAAACAGCCCCAGTCTTCTCATTTGTACTACGGGTACATAGTGTGATCCCTCCCT
Organism: Theropithecus gelada; assembly: GCF_003255815.1. Lineage (NCBI taxonomy): Eukaryota > Metazoa > Chordata > Mammalia > Primates > Cercopithecidae > Theropithecus > Theropithecus gelada. Next base: position 45,250,309 of record NC_037686.1, on the reverse strand, counting down.
CTGCATAGCTGGAGGATTTGTGCTCTATTGCTTGGAAAACCCACGGTATAATAATATTACAAGCAAACACTAATATAGCACTTATATCAAGTCCTTTAAAATTCACAAGAACCCTATGAGACGGGTTTTCTATTTGTTCCCATTTTACAGGGAAAGAAGCTAAGGCACAGAGCAGTTAAGGAACTTGCCCAAAGTTGAACAGCTAAAAGTGCAGCGTCAGCATTTGAACTCTGGGGATCTGGCTCCAAAGTCCATACTTCAAACTTCCAGGAACTACTGTGAAGCTCAGGGGATGCCCAGAGCCACCAGCAGGCTGCAGTGAGGGTCCATGGGCCAGATCCGGGAGACTGCAGGCCTTGGCAGGCTGAGCGGAAGGGCGAGGGCCTTCCCCTGGAAACACTCCACCAGGTTCACGCGGAGCCTGGCGACTCCCCAGGGCAGCCGCGTGCTCTTCCCATGACATCACGCTGCCTCAGAACTTTTGAGGCTGAGGATTCTTGGAATGCTGGATTCACCCTGGAACAAAAATAATACCTCGTATTTAGAACGTGCTTTTGTTCCCCACACGCTTTCCTGGGCTTCATTTCATTGTAGCCTCAGACTAGCCTTGTGATCCAGGCAGGAGTCTTGTAGGTGGGAGGCCACCCTAAGAACCTGAGTCGGGATTGGTCTCCCCATTCTGCAGGTGGGAACACTGGGCCACGGGGAGTTGAGTGGTTAGCCAAAGCTGCCCAGGAAACTGGTTCTGGGCAATGTGGGCCAAGAGCCCTGGATTTCCAGTGGGGTTGAGAGGAGGCCTCAGAAATGGGTCCGCAGTTGAGTGAAGCTCAGAACCCCATAGAATATCCCCAAGAAAGCCTTTTTCCCTTGGCCTTCCATGCTGCCCCAAGATGGAGGAAGGTGGCAGGAGTCTGCACGCTTTCCTCCCTTCACCACGAGGCAGCAGTGAAGCCAGAGGGGCCACCCCAAAAACAAACCCCCAGCCCTGCCCCACAGGCCCCAGCCACAGGAACCAGCAGACTGTGGTGGGAAAGGGCTGTTCCCAGCACAGATGGAAACCAAGGGCTGCAGCGGCTTCTGTGGTTTTCCCCAGACGCAGTGGAGCCAAGGCTGGCTGGCCGGATCTCCAACCCTCCCATCCAGAGCCCTCCCAGGCTCTCCCCTCACCAGCCCCAGCCTCCCCATTCCCAGCAGGCCCTGGCTCAGCCCTCCGCCTTTGCTTCTGCACCACACGCTGCCATAGGACAGCCCACGGCTCCCTCCTTGCTGACTTTGGCTGAGGCCTGTGGTCCTCTGAATTTGGGTTTAGTGGCTCAGCAATGGTGTGCAAGCTGCCCTACACTCTCAGCACCCTCAGTGTGGTGGCTGAGGGCACACATTCGGGGCCCAAACTACCTAAGTTCAAACCCAGACGCTGCTTGGTGCAAGCTGTGTGGCATTGGGCAAGTTTCTTACCCTTTCTGTGCTTTGAAGACCTCTCTGTAAAATGGGGTGAACAATAGTGCTTCTTTTGGGGTTAAACGAAAGCCATGCCTGGCTCACTGTAACTGCTTCCTACATGTTAGCTATGAACCATTCTTTTGCATCCCTGTGATGTGAGTTTGAGTCCTGTGGCCTCAGGGCCACACTTAGAGTGTGTAAACTGCCTGAGTCCAGGGCCTGCGCTTGGTTTATGCTCCGATGGGACTGTCTTGACTTTCTCAATAGCTTTTGAACAAGGCGCCCACATTTTCATCTGGCACTGGGTTCCACTCATTATGTGGCCAGTCTGCCTCCAGGCCAGAGTAGGATGTAAGCCTGTGCCGCTCTCTGCTTCCTTTCCTTTGTGACTCTTGTCCTGGGATGAAGCTAGAGACCTGTTTCTGTAACTAATGGATTTACATCTGTCTCTCCAAATGGACCCTCAGCTTCATGAAGGCAGCAGCCCTGTGCACTGGTCATTGCTGCCTCCTCCCCAGATCATGAGGAAGAGAGAGAGAAGGCTCTGCCTCATCTGAAGGAAGTGGATGGTTTGGGAGCATTTCAGAGGCACTCCGGTGGCAGAGACATGGGTGTGATGTAGGACGTTCCAGACTGTAATCGTATCAGGAGTCTGGAGGGCTCGGGTGGGACCCTGGGAGCTGGGGAAGGCTCCCGCTCAGGTCTGGACCTTAAGACCTGGATGGGATTAGGGGAGTGCTGAAGGACTCCGTAGGGACAGCTGAACAGCTTTGTCACACACATACCCTGCCTCCACCCCAACTTCTCTCAGAGGGCTGCAGGAGCTATGTGGCCTCAGGTGAACCCACTGACATCTCTGATTAACCTCTGGGCAGAACAGAGTCTCAGCATGTGTTTAATTAATGAAACAACAATGAACCAGCCTTTCTCTGCATCATTTATTGTTCATTCATTCATTCATTCTACAGTTGGTGAGAAAAGTCTTTGCCTGTAGGGTACAGAGGTACCAGTCAGACCTTGCTTCTATTCCAGAGCATCATTCGGCGAGGTAAACATCTGATTTCTAAAGCTTTTAGTCCATGCAGTGAGATACCACACTTCTTACATGAACTTTTGCCTAGGCTGGCAAAGACCTCAATCTTGAATTGTTTTCCACCCAACTCTGAGCAAAGAGAGCCACAAAATCTATTGGAGTGGGAGAGTCTGCAGCTTGGCTGGCCGCCCACGGTGGCAGGAGTGTTTCTGATGCATGCTGGCCCTCTCCTCTCAGGGTTGTCAGGAGGGAGTGTTCGGGAAGCATCTGGTCCAGTGCTGCTGTTGCCGCCATGATGATAACGATGGGCCCTGGCAATTACAGGGCCTGTGTGTTGCCTAAGCTTTGTAGCGATGCCCCCAGTTCTCCAAAGAGCGCTGAGATCTCCAATAAGTAATTGTTAAATCCAGTCATATGGCGCGTTACGGCAGAAACAGATCTGAGTTCCGATGAGGGCTCTGCCACTAACTAGCTGGGCAACCCTAGAAGAACAAAGCAACCTCTCTGGACCTTGGTTTTCTTATCCGTCACGCTGTAACTCATGTAATCCTCACAACTGCCCCTCAGGTGGGGACTGGCACAGCTGGAAACAGACACAGAGAGGTGAGATCACCCAGCCTATGAAACTGAGTGGCACAGTGCCAGGCTCTGTGCAGGCTGCCATCCCCCAGACAGACCTGGCAAGGAGTGTCCTTCAGGGGACACCCATCATCCGATTCAGCCCTGCAAACACCATGGGTGCTGTTAGTGCAGGTCACTGTGATCCTTGTCTCTGCGGGTTCATCAGCCAATGCCATGATGTCCCTTGGTTGACTCCCTCATGAGGGAAGAAAACCTCCCCTCCCTTATACTTTTCCTTTTTAGGCTTCCCCATCATTCTGCAAACTGGGGTGGGTGTGTGTGGCGACTTTTGTTCCTGGGTCCTATATGCCATCGCTTGGCTAAGCAACCCCTGAGCTGCAAATAAATTGCTGGTGCCTGTGCCTCCGAGCCTCACTGCAACTCTTGCATTGTCCCAGGTGGCTGGGCCAGGGCAGGCAGAGCTCACTCAGGGCATGTGTAGGTGGGCAGGAGTGGAGGTGCCTACGCTGGTAATAAGCAGTCATCACTTTTCCTGAAGGCAAGAAATATGAGCCCATGCATAGTTTTAAAACCACTTGCCCTAGGAATTTTGCTTTCAGAAATTTTTAAGCAGACCTACAAATTATGTGGTAAAGTGTCCGACATGGAGGGAACCATAATAAGTCAGTGGCCCTCAGAATATCTAGTTGGGAACGATTATGAAATAAAAAACGAACAGAGGGACATTTGTCTCCATTTGGACTGCTGTTAAAACCATTTTTTTAAAACAAAATTTGAAGTTATTCTCCCTACACCCACCTCCCAAAATGCAGCTGTGGTGTTCTGAGAACATTTTTGTTTTTTTGTATAAAAGAGAGCAGTCTTAGAGTGAAACAAGACATCTGATTTCAGAACCCGAAGAAGAAAGAATAAACTAAATGAACGATGGAAAAAGCATAAACTGACAATTTCCATTCTCAAAAAAATAAATAAATAAAAAGCATTATTTTCCCAACAGCAGGTGTTGCCAGTAGCACAAATGGAATATTAACCTTATCTCCTGGGCCATTCTTCCTGACTCGAAGAAGACTTCCCCAGAAGTAGAGGCAGAGAGATGAGGTTTTGCCCTTCTTGCTTGCAGGGCTGCAAAACTGGGTGTCCAGTATGTTTCCCAACCCCGGATCCACATACCCATGTGTCTGAGACCAAGTGTAGCCTCCTTGCCGGGTTTCTGGGAGCAAAAGTGGCTCATCCCTGGCCCAGCCAAACCCCAAACCCACAGGTTTTGTGGGGAGCAGCCAGCTGGCCCCTGAATGAAGGTATCGACGAAACCCAGCGCCAGCAAACACAGAAGAGAGAGGAGCTGGTTTTGGCTGGCCCAGCCAACGACCGCTGACAAATATTTGTGAATGGCCGGAGCAGGGAAGCCTGGGTCTCCATTGTTGGAGAATGAGGCCCAACCCCAAGTCTGTTCCAGTGCCCTTAGCGGCCCTTTTGGCTCCTTCTCCGGCAAATAACTTGGACCTCATGCAGTTATCACCACCGAGGTCTCAGTGGCCATTCAGCCCTTTCTCTCCATTAGTAGAGGTCACTGCGGTCTTTGTCCCAGAGTCTTCGTCAGCCAAGGAGGCTATAAAGGAGACTAGGAGACAGACGGGAGGTGGCTGCAAGGTGCTGTGATTAGTTGACAGGCTTAGCCCACTCATGGAGCCCATGGCAGTCCCTCTGCCGTGGGAGTGCACCTCATGGAGCCTCAGTTGTCTTATCTGTCGAATGGGAAGAAAGGTTCTCGGCCCGCCTGCACACAGAGGCCAGTCCCAGCAATTACTTGCCCTGAGAACTAAGCAAGGCCTTGTGCAGGAAGAAGGAAAAGGGAGGACAGAGGGACAATCTTAATGCCTCTTCCTCCAGTGGCATCTGGTTTCTTCTCTGCCCTGCCGGGGCTCACCCAGTTGATTCTATCTGCCGTTTAGCTCTATATCAAGACCTCCTTCTTTTGAACCTGTTAGTCTTGCCTACCCAATTAGGAGGGAACACTTGAGGTGGACTCCCTGGCTTCCCTCCCAACTGAGGATGGCTTTCCACATGTACAAAGGAGCCGCCGCCCAGCAAGGGTGAGCCTGAGCACTCCCACTAGTGCCAAGTGGCCTGGGGCATTCTTGGCCATTGCTAGATTGTCAGGACTGGCTGGCTCCAAGCTCTTTCGAACCAGGGAGACATGGAATTCCGGGTCCCTCCAGATTTCCAGGAATGAGCTGCAAAAGCCCTGCAGGAGCCAGCTGATTTCTTTCTGGAGCCCCTGACCACCAGCCACGTAGCAATTACTTCCTTCCCCTCCAGGTAGACAGAAGTTGTTTTCTTTTCCGGGGGTGGAGGCGTGCACTGGGTAGAGGGAGGGAAATCCCTGATATGGCAAGTGGGAAACCAGACAGTTTCAAGACGGATGTTGGGAAGGGCTTGGTCAACCATCCTTTGGGGACATTTCTTGGGCCATAGCTGCAGGCGCCACAAAAATTCTAAATAAGGATGACAAAAGTTGTGAGAATCAATTATTATCTGCCAGGGAATTTCCAAGGTTCCTCTCTGGGCTTAAAAATAACTCACGTTGAAAGAACAAAGAGCATGGAAGGAGCAATTAGTTGAAAGTAATTGAGAAGTTAAAGGAGGGAGAATTCACAAAAAGTCACAGGCACGAGGCGCCCTGAGGAGTGGTCTGTGGGCCACAGTTTCTGCTGGGTTCTCCAATGGGGGTTGCCTTATACTCTGCAGAATGAGGGCTGCAGCTCTCCATGCTGACTCAGGCATTTGGGGGTGGGCTGGGCTGGGTAATCGGAAGGCCAGTTGGTGGTAGAATCACTGGGAGGAACCTGACTCAAGGGCCCCACTTTTCTGATGGGGCCCAACTCTTCTCCAGGTGCTGGTGCCGATAGCTCCTACCCTGCCATGGGGAGTGAAACTGAATATTTCAGCAATGCCATTGAGGAGGGAGGTGTGTTTGGGAATGGAGGGGCTGTCTCTCCCACCCAAGTGTCAAGGTAACAGTGCCCTTGCCCAGGAATGTATATCAGAACCCAACAAGATTGAACTTGGACACCAGGGATGAAAAATGTCATGCAGGCCTCCTGAGAAGGGCCCAGGGCATGCCTAGTCAGCAGGATTCAGTTCAGGGTGCCAGATTTTTACAGATATTTTAATAATGATTCTTAAATTATGGAAATAAATACAGACAACCCCAAACCTTGGACACTGTGTATAAAAACAAACCTAAGAAGACTCCGAAAGGTAGAAAGCAGACAGACAGGTCAGGGACCTTGGGAGCTGAAGAATGACACACGGGTGATTTCCTGGGGTTTTCCTCTTGGCTCAGATATCCCAGACTTGGAGCTAAAGCAACTGGAGACCCAGAAACACCCTGAGGCCCAAGCAGACAAACGGAGCCCCAACAAAAGCCTACTCTTTCTAGCCAAAGGACCAGGAAAGGGGCAGCCTAGCAAGATAGAAAACTCGAGACAATAGCTACTTTCCTCCAGCCAAACACCCCTGCAGAAACTGTAGCCCCACTCCCACCCACCACTCCACTGGAGGTCCAATGAGGGGCAAGGTACCCAACACCCCAACAGGGTGGGATCAAAGGGACTGTCATCCCCATTGGGGATAATGAGCTACTAAGCTTTTCAATGGTGGCTTTTCAATGAAAAAAAAAAAATTTATTAATTTTAGTGGGAAAAAATAATGCATTTAACCCCAGCCCAACCCAGGATACCCTCAATTTTTCACAGATAAAATGTATCAAGTAAATATTAAAATTGAATTTATGTAAGTAATAAGCAATAAGTTATAAGTAAATAAATACAATTTGTTCAAAACATGCTGTGCAATGAAGGTCTGTGGTACCCAAGATAGGTGACGGAGGAGGTGCAGAGCTTATTCTTTAGAAGTTTATCTTTCTGCAAAATCTTTCCACTATTTTACAACCTTTGAGGAATTCCTGCTTATCTTGTGCTCCAACTGCACTTCCAGTAAAGTTGTGGCATGGAAAACACCCTGAGGGTAAGATGGAGTTTGAACATAGTAGTGCTTTGAGTGGCAGGAAGCAGCCTTCGAGCCAGCCAGAAGGGTCATGAGAATGCCCCTCACCACCTCTTCACTTGTCTTTTGGCCACAACTCAAAAGTTTGGGGTTTGTTCCTGGTGCACAACTCATACCTGTTCCCTGTGCTTAGAGAGTGTTGTCAGATGAGCCTGTCTTGACCTACACCCATCATGTTAAATATTCCTTCTGTATCTGTTTGCTAGGTTGCTATAACAGAGTACCACAGACTGGGCTGTGTAAACAACAGGCATTTTATTTTCTGACACTTCTGGAGGCTGGAAGTCCAAGATGAAGGTGTCAGTGGGGTTGATTTCTTCTGAGGCCTCTCTCCTTGAATTGCAGATGGTCTCCTTCTTGCTGTGTGTCTATGTGGTCTTTCTTCTGGGCATGTAGCCTCCCTGGTGTCTCTGTGTGTCAAAGGTTCCTCTTGTTATAAGGCCACTAGTCAATTCGGATTAGGGCGCACCCTAACAGACTCATTTAATTTAATCACCTCTTTAAAGGTGATTTGTCACATCTTATCTCCAAATACAGTCACATTCTGAAGTATTGGGGGTTAAGGCTTCAACATATGAAGTTTTGGGGGGTGATGGGGGACACAATTTAGCCCATAAAAAATTCTTATAGCATGTTTAGTTTGTGGGTTTAGGGGTGACAATGACAATGTTCCAGGGGAAAAAAAAAAAAAGTTGTTTGAAAGGGATATAACTTTTCAAAAAGCATTATGGTGAATAGTCATTCGTAGGAAGGTGCTTGTGAGAAGCAGGTCTGTGTATGCATCTTTGCTGGTACATGCATAGACTGTGTCTGGAAGATTCACACACGTGGAACGGCGGCTTCCAAGGCCATAAGTGATGACAGAGTCAGAGGCAGGAGGGTTCCCTGTTATCTGCTACTGGATTTTTAAAATTTTGTTCCACATGCATGCATTCACACATATTCTAATAAGTGAATAAAGTACTGATTTTAAGGAAAGAATTGGCTTTGGTCCTCTGCAGTAGCAAGGACCCGTCCGCCTGTTCTCTGCTGTATCCCCAAGCGCTGTCACAGACTCTGGCACGTAGAAGGTGTTCAGGAAGTGTTTGTTGGAAGAATGAATATATGGACAAGGCAATGACTTCCTGTTCTGGCGGCTGGGCACAGGGACTCTGACTGGCCCGCCCAGTGATCGCCCTCTCTGTCTTTCCTCTTCCGTTTACAGGCGGCAGCAGAGACCTCCAGGGGGGAACAAGCCCCAACAGCATGGTGACCACCAGCCAGGCAGTGCCAAACACAACAGGGACCACCAGAAATCGTACCAGGGGGGCTCAGCGCCCCACCCCTCAGGGAGGCCCACTCACCACGGCTACAGCCAGAACCGGCGCTGGCACCATGGCAACATGAAGCACCCACCAGGCGACAAGGGGGAGGCAGGCGCACACCGCAATGCCAAAGAGACCATGACCATCGAGAGCCCAAAACTAGAGGACACTGCAGGGGATACCGGGCACAGCGGCCTCGAGGCCCCCCGCAGCCCTGACACCCTGGCCCCGGTGGCTTCTGAGCGGCTGCCCCCACAGCAGCCAGGGGGGCCAGAGGTTGAGACAAAACGTAAAGACAGTATTCTTCCCGAGCGCATTGGGGAGCGGCCCAAAATTACCCTGCTCCAGTCTTCCAAAGACAGACTGCGGCGAAGGCTAAAGGAAAAGGTACCGGTAATTGAATTTTTGTTGTTCTCTTGCACCAGGGAGGACAGCAAGAGGTAGGCACTTTGGTAGGTGGGCACAGTGCAGAGCCTTGTGGGTTTGGGGGTCTGGGGAGCCATGTACAGGGAAGCAGGGGCTTCTATGACTGCAGGGACCCACCACACTGGTCCACCACTGCCAGCAGCTAGGGCCATCATGAACCCCTCCAGCACACTGGGGCTTTTCACCCTCTAGCCTCCAAGAGGCCCAGGGTAGGCACTTGGCACCAGCCCCCAGCCCAAGGGAGTCGAGGGAAGAGATGCATGCCTGGGAGTGATGGGGGAGGTGCAGGGAGCATTTTCTAGGGTTAGATATTGTTTGTGCTGAAGGGACACATGTTTTTCCCCAAACGGGGAAACATGGAGCTTATGAAAGAAGGACTGAAGCTTTTCTACAGGTGAGTACCATCCAGGCAGAGGTGAGTTGTTCAGAGTGGGAGCAGGCTGATTCCGGCCTTCCTGTTTCCTGCCTTCATCATCCAGCGGCCAGGGAGTGCTCTACAGTGCAGACCGTAAGGCGGCTCCATTCTCAGCATCACGCAGGTGCCCACCTGCGCCAGCATAAGCCCGAAAGTGAGGCCTCCTTACGTTTGCTCCTGGGAGCCTCTTTCTGCACCCTGGTCCTGGCCCGGCCCACAGCTTCAGTAGATAACCCTAAACCTCCAGAAGAGGGCTAGGGATTTGTACTGGCAGCATTAAGTCTACTGTGCTCACCCTAGCACCACCACCCCGACCCCACTGCCCAGCAAGGGCACAGGTAAGGTCACCCTGGAGAGGACCTGTCCCAAGAAAGGCCAGCTTGCCCACAGCCATCCCACACAGCAGCAGCGCCTACAGAGTCTTCCTCCTGGGGCTTCTGCAGAGCTCCATGTTCTAGGCTTCTCCTCCATCTTCCTCTACTGCTGTCTTTCCTCAGGCTCTTGCCCCAGAGGCCAGGCCCAAGGTCCACACTCAGGCAGGATAAGGCAGGTCAGACCTCTTCTTGGATCCACTCTTGAAGATAAGATGCTGCTCCCAGTATCCGCCCCACCAAGTCCTCTAGAGTTCTGCTAAATGTAACTGCAGGGCGGCAGAATGGAAACAGCACGGGCTTTAGAACGCAGCTGAGCAGGCTCAGACTTCACTTTGCCTTTGACTGGCTGGGTGGTCTTGGGCAAGTCACCTAACCTCCCTGAGCCCCAGTTACTCATCTGTAAAATGGGCGTAATACTACACACCTTGCTGAGAGACTGTGAAGGTTAAATGAGAGAACGTGTACAGATGTGTTCTTGTGGGTAGTTCCTATTCTATATGCAGGCCACTGTTCCTGCCCTGGGGCCCAGATGGTCTGGAGAGAGGAGTATATGGGGGAATGGAACAGAGAAGGTACATCTATAGATCAGTTTCAAGAACTCCACTCAGGCGAGGCCTCCTGAACTCCTCGACCAAGAAGACATGGGCTCAGGCTCAGACTGGGTCACTCCCCCCTCTGCTAGCTGCTCACTCTAAAAAAGGGTAAATCCTAGGTGGCCACCAGCCACATCCTAAACATTTTCATCAAGGAAAGCAACACTGTCCTTCTCCCTTTCAAGAGACAGGTAAAGCGTGAGATGTCTCTTGGGGTGGGGAGTTGTGTCCTATTAACTTTACCCAGGGACTCAGAGTGGCCTTCCCTGAAGAGGTGGTTGGGTTTGAGGAGAAGAACTAGGACATCCTATTCCTTCACCCAGGATTCAGCCCCTTTTTTTTTTTTTTTTTTTTTTGGAGACAGAGTCTCGCTCTGTCGCCCAGGCTGGAGTGCAGTGGTGCAATCTCAGCTCACTGCAAGCTCCGCCTCCCGGGTTCACGCCATTCTCCTGCCTCAGCCTCCTGAGTATTCGGTTCTCGAGCGAGAGACTATATGCCCTTGGAACTCGATCCCACCATGGAAGGGCTCAAGGAAAGCTATAGATTTTCTCATCTAACCTCACCGTGTTACCTATGAGGAACCTGAGATCCAGAGAGTGAAATCACTTACCCAAAGCAACACAGCTGGAGGCACAGAGTGGGTGGGATCTAGAGCCTTCTAGCCCAGAGCTTCTATTGTCAGAGCTTAGAAGTCTGTGCCTTCTAGCCCAGAGCTTCTATTGTCAGGGACAGAAGAACAAGCGTGGATCTCATTTCATGACCCTGACCCTGCCCTTCCAGCCAGATCTCACTTCCCCACAGTTAAGTTGTCCCCATTCTTGGCCACCAAGAATGAGTCAATACAATAAGATGACATTTTTTTCTTCTTCAAGCCCCTGATCTGATCCTAGTTGCAGTGAAACCTCATAAGGCTGTAGGGCTTTTTACTTGTAATGTCCCTCCTAGAAGCACCAACTGTTTTAGTGGCACATGGGAGGATTCCTTCGTGTGTGGCATATGTCTACAGTCTCCACAGGACAAAAAGCCAGGGCTGTGCCCACAGGGAGCCCTATGTCCAGAGAACAAGTCATCCTTGGACATTCGGAGCTGAGGGTGTGGGGGACAAGGTGGGCACTGCCTGGGCCGCTTTTAACCACCACTGCAGGCATTTTGGATCTGACCTGCCTTCCTGACCAAGTCTTCCTACCCTCATTTTCTCTTTGGCCCGATTTCATATTTGTTATCTTATTTCCTCTTTCAAAAGCTCCATTAAATCATTTCTAAATTAAGCCATTTGATGGACAAATAAACAAAAAAAAGGCCAATGTATGTGAGAATCCTGGGTAGGAGCTAGAAGCCAAAAGCAGTATCAGCCCTGGATGTCACAGGGGCCAAGAAAAAAGGAAACAAGGAGCTTTTGGCGCGTGAGGGGTCTTTGGTGGAGGTTCCCAGAGGGACCAGCCCTCAGATCCAGGAAAGTAGGCCTGGTCCTGCTTTCTGGGGGTGGCCACCCTTTTTCCACCGGGCCACCCCCACACAGAGACCTCGGCTTCACTCAGGCACATTCATTTGTCTCCGACACCCCCAGGATGAAGTGGCCGTGGAGACGACCACTCCCCAGCAGAACAAGATGGACAAGCTGATCGAGATCCTGAACAGCATGCGAAACAACAGCAGCGACGTGGATGCCAAGCTCACCACCTTCATGGAGGAGGCCCAGAACTCCACCAACTCCGAGGAGATGCTGGGCGAGATCGTGCGCACCATCTACCAGAAGGCCGTGTCCGACCGCAGCTTCGCCTTCACCGCCGCCAAGCTCTGCGACAAGATGGCGCTCTTCATGGTGGAGGGAACCAAGTTCCGGAGCCTGCTCCTCAACATGCTGCAGGTAACCGGACGCCGGCCGCCACTGCCCCACGCCCCCTGCCCCTCTGCGTTCGGTGAGTTATTCCTAGCGAGAAGGCTGCGAGTTCTGGCCACAGTTGGACTTTTCCCAAGTTCTGCCCTTGCCCGATTAATTATAGAAAACACAAAGGCAGTCAAGGGGCCAGGAATGAGCGGCTGGATTTGTGTGTGTTTATGTGTGGGCTCCCTGGTTACGATGGACCAATATAATTTTATAGGTGCTTTATGTTTAACCAGCCTTTCCCACTTTCTATTTTCATAATGAGAGGCTGGCTCTTGGTCTCACCCTAGCTTTGTGCTTTGACCTCTCCACATCCAAGCAGACATGAACTTGCTGTGGACTTCTCTTTTCCTCCTCCTTCCACCCAGGGCCAGATCCTTAGACCTTTGCAGGTGTGTAGGTGGTCATCGCTGGCAGTGAGATGGGTTTGAGCAAAGTCACACATGAGCAGAAAAGGGACAGTCTGTCAGCTTGGACGGAGCTTAGCAACGTTTCATCTCACAAGTACCTGCTTGTCTGTATGGGCAGTAGCAGACAAGCTGGTGGCCCCAAAACTGGTGACATCAGGCAGATAGCAGGGTCGTGGGATGGTGGCTATACCAGGTCCTGGGACTGTCCTTGGAGACCCTTGGCTGGGGCAGAGCCATTTCTCCTTTCCTCCTATTTTGTATTTTAGAGACTAGTTGAGATACAAAGTGAGTTGCCAGTCCAGGTGAGATAAAATGGTAGTTTCCAAGTAATGAAGTAGAATGGCAGGCTACAGAGCCATCTTAACTAGGTTGACCATACAATAGATCATCCGAACTGCAACACTTGTGAGAGTCAAAGGGGGTTCAGTTCATAATTATACCTAGACAGCAGGTGTAAACAAGGGCACATGGCCACCCTCACCTTAACCACGTGGTTCGCAGTCTGCCGTCTTCCCTAAAAGCTGGGAGGAAGTTGCCGCTAAGGCCACCTCTGCATGTAGCCGGCAGGGCTCCATCCCCACCCACCCTCTCCTCTGCATGTGAGTTGCACTCACTGCAACATGAGCCCTCCCTGGCCAGCCTGGGCTGCTTCTCTCCTGCTCCAGGCCCTGATCAGGTTCCCATTCCTGGATCGCCCACACTCCCCTGGTGACGAATTCCCGTATTACCTGAGGGATTTGCACATGGGGCATGTTCCTCGCGGGCCGGAATGTCCTGGGAGCATGTGGAGAGTGGCGGGCAGGGAGAAGCCTGTCTGCCACAGAGCGCCCAGCACAGGCGAGTCAGAGACAGCATCAGCCTATGGTCTTGGCTTTAGGTTTTGTTTTTCAAAAAGGGGCCAGGATGGGGCAAGAGTTCTAGACAATGGTTGCCAGCTCCAAGTAACCCAGCCTGACCCAGTGGCAGACAGGCACCCAGGGCATGGGGCACTTGGGGAGGGCAACTGGCTGCAGGGGCCACCTCAGATCGGGCATTTCTTCCAACCTGCCGTGGTAAGGGTGGCCTCACCCACAAGTGTCCAGCAGACCATCAATCATGGGGAACACTCAGCCACAAAGGGGGCCCTGCGGCCCCTGCGCTCACCTCTCAATCAACCACAAAGTGCACTGGCTTAGGACAGCCTCCAGATGTCCCAGCAGGAAGGGAACCCGTTTGGCTGCGTTTAACTCAACAAAGTCCCCTGCATTCCCCAGCTAAGAACTTCTTGTGGGATTAGTGTGCTGAGAGACAGTTTGGCAAACACTACGGCAGGGAAAAAACACAAAATTCAAAGCTGGGAAGGAAGGATTCCAGACCTGATTCGTTTGTCATCAGTTGGAGCTTGGCCTCTGTAGTTCCCTCTGGGAAAGCGCAAACAATAGCCTTCATCAGTGCACCGTTGATTTTGCGCTGCTGGAGATGAGCTGGGGCCTCAGGAAGGGGCGCGAGGGACCCCGTGTGAGCCTTTCCCTTTCTCATGCTCCCAAGGCTTTGCCACTGGCAGGAAACTGTCCTGGGTCCCTAAATCCTCACAAACCCGCTCACCCCATATTGTGGCTCAATGGTAGGTCTGTCATGAGTGATGCAGGCTTTGGGACCAGCCCCAGAAACCCAGCCCTGTCGGTGCCACCTTGTCTCTGGGGCAGAGAACTGGCAGTCCACATCCTGCTCCCCACCCCTCACCAGCCAGGCTGAACCTCCCACTACACCCTGCGTGGACGGACTCTCCCCCAGCCCAGAATTCACTTCTCTATCCCACTCTGAGCATGCACCTCCTCCTGAAGCAACTCACACTCCTTCTTCAGGTGGTGCTGAGGCCCCACTTTCCAGGAAGCATCGGCCCTTCTCCTGTCCCAGCACCTCTCATCCTGTAGCCACAATGTTCAGTCACCCTCCTAGTATTCATTGTGTGCCAGGCACCAGCCTGGGGACTGAGCATACAGCAGTCAGTGAATGGGCACAGCTTTGTCTTTAAGAGGTTTGCAGTGAAGAAGGAGTTGAACTTAAACCAATGGCCACGTGAATCCACAGTGACAAACTGGGGTGTGTGCTGTTACTGCCCTCCTATCTTGGGCTCTGGGAGGTGGGAACCCCTCTACTTTCTGCACCTCTGTATCCCAGGGGCTGCACAGTGCCTGGTGCTAGAGGGCCCTCGGTTGTCATGGAGAAATGGATGTCTGAAAAGGAAGGCGCTAGAAGCCTACCTTCTCCTGAGCTAGGGGCCTGCAGGGACAGCTGAAGTCCAGGGCAAGAAGGGAATCCCCCTGCCACAAGGCAGTCACAGCTTACATTCTGAGGCTTCAGAGCAGCTCCTCCTCCCCTCCCCCACAGTAGAGCCATTTGCCTAGGTAGAGTACCTGAGGGTCAGGTCTTTAGAAATCGAAATGTCCACGTAGGCCACCACTCACCACTGTTCACCACCTGCAGTCCCAGCTTTCATGTGAGCCAAGGAGGGAGCCCCTTGAGTGTATAACCAGAGGCTTCATCTGCGTACTCAGGCCACCTGGGTGGCTAGACAATGCCCTTTCGGCTGCCATGGGAAGGCGGGTGGACTGTGCTGGTGCCGGGCTGCCCTGACCCCACAATGGCCCCCTAACTCCAAGGCCCAGAGGACACCTGAACCACATCTGGCTGAGCCTCCTCAGGCCCTGTGCCCCCTCTCTGCAGCCAAGGAGACAGAGGTGCAGCGGGCCTTTCTGGGCAGCATAATTCATGGCCCCTCACCACCCAACCCCAAGAGGTGCAAGAAAAGAAAGCACAACCAGCTTTCCCCCTTAACACCTCCAGGGATGTCTTTTTTCACCTGACTTCATTTTCTGGCAAACTATGTTTGCATTCCTTCCTGGCAGGCAGTTCTAGACCCGGCCTGCACAGCCTTCCCCACTGCTTCCTCCCTGAGGTTTGCACTCAGCTCCATCCACTCAAGGCCCATCTGGCTCTGGGTCCCCAACCAGCACCTGGTTCGGTTTGGCAGCCTCCGAGATGCCCCATAGGATCAGGTTCAGCTACCATTTCCACACACAAGTTCTGGGACCCGGCTTAGCAATGCAGGCTCCAAAGGGGCCAGGGTGTGAAGTGCCTCCTTAGCACAGCTCCCAGCAGCGGTCTTTACACTTGGTTCTCCCTGGCTGACTTCTCTTGCTGCCAGGGCTTTGATGATGTGAGCCAGCAGCATGGAGGGAGAGGGGCAACCTCATATGTGGTCAACAGTCTGCAGCAGAGGTATAAGGGCTCTTGCCAAGCTGGGGTGCAGCCCCCGTGGAGTGGGAAGTGCAGGGTGGGAGAAGGGAGAAGGTCTAAGGTCCTTTAACCCTTCCCAGCCAGACTCAGCACTGCTATCTCAAGGAACCCAGAACCACCATTCTCATGAGCCATGACAGTGCTGGAGCCCCTGGGGTCTCAGAGGACCCCGTCACCAATCCCACAGCTCCAAAATGGTCTTCAGTTTTTATATCCAAGCCAATTCCTTTTTGTCTGAAACGTGGCCCTTTTTTTAGTAGTGTCCTTGTAAGTAAAATTCTGTTTATTAAACAGACATTTCTTAAATGTACCAAGCATGTTGTCTTTATTAGGTCAGGGGTTCTCAAATTGGAATGTGCATATGAATCACGTGGCATTTTGTTTAAATGCAGATTCTGATGCAGGAGGCCTGGGATGGGCTTGAGCTTCTGCGTTTCAAACATGCTCCTGGTAGATGCTAGTGCTCTCATCCAGGGATCACAGTGGGAAGTCACAAGGCATTGAATGACTGATGGTTTGTAGGTGGTGGCTTTGTTTCATAGATGGGCAGACTAAAGCACAGTCTCACCAGTGTGATTGTCAGAGTGGAGGTCTGGCCTGGGAATATTGCATTTCAGATACTGGCTCTTCTTTAGGTCAGTGGTTCTCAGCCTCGCTGTGCATGAGAATCATTAAAATATAGCAGGCAGGGGGCCTACCCCTAACCAGTTGATTTAGATTCTCCAAGGACACAACCTGGGCATTCCTTAGCCAGGGGGGAACACCGCCATTGAGACACCCCAGAGACACCTGACTGTTTCATCGTGGCCACTTATGAATCAGCTGGCTCTGCCTGTCTGCCACGAACCAGTCAAGATATACCTGCCAGGTGCTGGGCTCTTTGCTGAGCCGTGGGGAGAACTCCGAGCCTAAGCTGGCGGGAGAACCCCGTTACACAGGAGGCCGCAGCTGCTGAGAACGTGCCTTCCACTCCCCCAGCCTCAGGCCCTTCTCATCGTCACTCTGAGCCTCCTCCTTGATGAGATGAAAGCCACCTCTTCTCTCCCACTGCCTCCATTTCTCTCTGTCCTCAGCTCCTTTTCCCATTTTCCTTTTCCTTGGCCTGGGATATGTGTTGGAACAGCTATCACATGTTTTAGGAAAAGGGCCTCACTCTCACCTACGGTGCCAGGCTGTACCGGAGGCTGGGACTTCACAGTTCAGCCTGTCTCCCCGCACCCCTTCCCACCAAGGCTCCCAACTTCTCCGGCTTTACAGGGTCCTGACTGCAGACTAGACTGACTGACTAGATGATGAGCATTGATTGTTTCTGACTTACAGGAGAATGTGGGCTGCCCAGGGTGCCTGGGTTAGAGAAGGAACCAAAAGTTTCCCTGGATCCTCATCAGGGAATTGTGGTGTGATACAGGGCGGTGAAGGGGCTCCAGTTTCTCAGAGAAGTGAGGAACGAGTGTGCCTCTTTTTATGGGACCTTTGGAATGACAAGAATGGAAGCCTGAGCCCCCTCCACCCAGCACTGCCCTGTCACTGCCCCGGGACGTCCACGTGGGCTCTGGGAATGCTCCTTTGCTGAGACAGGCTTGGGTAGTACAAGTTCAAGCCCTCCTCTGTTGAAATGTGTGTGCTGTGTTTAGCCAAGAGGTGTCTGCATCCGAGCTATGCAGAGCAAAGTATTATTAGAGCCGGCATCAGTGTGTCTGTAACTGAACCCAGCTCTCCCTAGCAACCGTTGCCAACAACACATCTAACAGAAGGATGCAATACCTTTTTTTGAAAAAAAAAAAAAAAAAAAAATTCATCTCAACCAAGTCGTAAACACAGCAGGCCTGTTGTGAAAAGACAACACAAAATCAGAATCTGGTGTGTGACCAGATTTCGAAATAAATTGCTCTTCTCTAGCATCTTCTAGAAGACAGCCCCTTAAAAAGCTGACCTTGAGCTAAAGAGCAGAGAAACTCTTCAGAGTTTCTGCCTGGGTCATCATCAGGCATTGTGTTTTGGGCTTTTCATACATAGAAGCTCAATTGGGTGGTGTCTCTGGGGTCTCTGGGAATGACTCTAGCCCAGAAGGGGCACTCAAGATTTTCTGGCTTGGCTTTCCTTATCAGTGAACCTCTCAAGTGTGAGACAAGCCTGAAGATGTAACTTACCCTCACCTCATCCTGGATGTGTGTGTTGCCCCCACTTCAGCCCCTGTTTCTCCCATCCTCCTGCCCCTCTCCTTGTCCCATGTTTTCAGGCTTGGGAAGAAAACCTGGGCGATTCCTCTAACTCTCTTCCTAAGGGGAAAACCTCCTTCTCATGATTCTCTCGAGGTCTCTGGAAAATCAAGCCGTTTCCCTTTGTCAGAAGTTTGAAGTTCCTAACTCTTGTCTTTTACATAGGAAGGGAGGAGGGGGACTGATACCGATTCCTGGAGTCTAGGTTGTAAACTCCTAGAGGGCCAGAATCCTGGCCAAGTTATAGGCTGTCCCCAGCTCCTGGCTTCATGGTTCATAGTAGAGACTCAGGAAATCGCTGTGGAAGGGAGGCATAGAGCCATCAGTCATGGGTACCAATGCTCCCTGGGGCATGAGGGGCTTTGAAGCTCTTCTGAGCACTTTCCTATGTGTGAATCGGAGGTAGGTTCCAGGGCAGGGATCCCTCCCCAGGTTTATACTGGGGAGAGTGGCTCAGTGAGGCTGCAAGTTTCACTCAACATCACGAGGCTGGCCGGCGTTTCTGGCTCCCATACCACATCCTAAATAGGGGGTAAGGCTCAAAAGCTTGGGAAGATCAAGAATCCATATCATGGTTGGGAGCAATGGCTCATGCCTGTAATCCCAGCACTTTGCAAGGCCAAGGCAGAAGGATTGCTTGAGGCCAGGAGTTTGAGACCAGCCTGGGCAACATAACAAGACACCATCTCTAAAAAAACAAAAAAAAAATTAGGTAGGTGTGGCTGCATTGCTACTGAAGCCCCAGCTACTCCAGAGGCTGAGGCAGGTGGATCCATTCAGCCCAGGAGTCGAGGCTGCAGCGAGCTAGGACCCTGCCGTTGCACTCCAGCATGAGCAACAGTGAGACTCTAAAAAACAAAAAAGAATCCATCTCAGGAAGTCATCAATTGGGATTTCAAAATCCACCTGTGGAATAATCCCACTGTGTTTCCAGGGGTTGCTGAGTCTCTGAGCTTTCTGGGCCTCTGGAGGCCAAGGGTACCTGAAGAAACCCCTGCACTCTCCATTTGCCCTAGTCCCTATGAAACCACACAGGCTGCTGGCCCTGGTTCCCATCTCCTGCTTGCATCCTCTCCCTCTTCTCAGACCCCCTCCCTTATTTCTGCACACCCACTGCTGAGCCGATGTGCACTCCAGGCATGTAAACTAATTTTAATGTTGGCCCAAGCCAGGCACACCCAGGGATAGAAGCACATTGTTCTGTGCATTCCAAAGCCTGAGCAAAAGCCCTGGCCATATACACATCGAGCTCCCCTCCACCAGTTGTTAGAAATCAGAAAGGCTGAAGCAAAGGGCCAGAGGCAGTGCAAGCCGCTTTCCCCATGGGCAGGCTGCGCAGAAGCTTGCAAAGCCCAGAAAAGGGCTGTTTTTCTAAAAATGGCTGGCATCTGAGCTCCCGCCCTGCCCCCGCAGGTCATCTGTCCCCATGCTGAAGGCCGTGCCCTGCAAGGGACATGCAGAGTTCCACACACATTTCCCTGAAGGTGGGTATCAACAGGCCTCGGCAGGTTGGCCTGGCATTACAGGAGGCCAGCAGTCACAGGAGCTTGACCCCTGCCCAGGATTCTGTGGCAGCCCTGGGCTCCCCCAATAGGAAGAGCCGATGCCTGACTCCTATCCATGTTCTTTGCCCCCGCTGCCAGAGCCACAGTGGGTAGGAGCCGTGTGCCTCATTGCCCTGCACTTGCTTTGGAATGAGTAAATATGGCCTGCTTTTCTCCAATCTTTATTTCTTCTCAATGCTTATTGGGCACCTGCTATATACCATGCACTGTGGCGGATCCTGCATGTCTCTGTTCACTTGCCCTGTGCTGTGGTCTTTCAATCCGTGCAAATCTGAAGCATTGCATTCAAGGACCCAGGTGGGATACCTCAAAGTCAGTGCTTAGACCAGATCGCCCTGACTGTTCAGTTTGGGTGGGGCGGAGGAACATGTGGCTTCCAGGAGTGCTAAGCCTGTGGTTCTCTCTGGAGCTTTGAAGTGCTCAGTGAGACAGAGCAGCCAATGACTGGATCATAAACAAGCATTTTGATTTTTGAATCCAAAAATAAGCAGAGGAAAGAAAATGACCACTGATCCTCAGCCAGTCCTGGAAGGTGCCCAGAACAGCAGCATGCCAGGTGTCCCATCATCATATCATCAGGGGGGCCTTGGGTGCCATTGCTGTGCCAACTACCGCCCCAGGCCCCCAGGGACCAGCGAGCTTCCTGCAAAACCAAGTGCCCAGCTTCCTGCCTCTGCACCACTGCCATATTCTTCAAAATCACAGACAGCCCTGCTCCTGAGAAAGCCCAAAATGGGCTTTTACAAGTCTCATGGGCGGTCTACTGCAGGCCTTGTCAGAGACTCTAGATGTGCAGAGGCTGAGTGAGCCTTGGACAAAAGTCACTCCTTTCCCGTGAAAAGTGGCCATTGCCATGTTGTTAGGAGTGTGGGTGGCTCAGGAGGGGAGAGCAAGAGCAGCCTGCAGCTTCACGAATCAGGTCAGCTGGGCCATCTGGAGCAGACAGGTGCAGGTCGTGCCCCTGAATCTCGTTTCTCTAGACAGGATTTTTTGCCCCGAGGCAGCAACGCTGAGGCCTGAGGAGCAGCAAACTTGCGCGGTAGCATTGACTGCTGTCTCGATGCTGATCTTGAGCATTTAAAACATGTCTCTGCACCCGAGTTTCTGTCCTGGGAGGGATGATTGGGTTGTGGTAGAGCTTAAATGAGGTAATGCATGCACGGACCCCAGCTCTGAGCCACACCACTCAGATGGCTCCATCAGTGTGGGTGCCCTGCCCTGGTGGGATGAACTGGGAGGCCCCTCTAACTTTATCCCATCCTAAATTCCCAAAGACCACCCCATGCCTAAGTCTCGGGCAGCATTTCCATTTCCCCCTCCTACGCTGATTAAGTGTGGAACAACGAGGGCCGGCAATGAGTGCTTTTAGACTATTGTCTTCATGGGCAGTGGGCCCAGGATTGACTGGTGTACTCTTCCTCCTAGTCAAATCTGCCTCCTCCAGGAAGCCTTCCCTGATCTCCCAGCCCAGGGACCTCACCTTCCTCTGACCCTTGAACATTTACCATGTATCCCTTTCATGGAGTCTTCTGGGCTCCCCTGTTTAAGCTTTTCTTTTCTGAGACTTGTGTCCGTGGATGTCTTGGGGCAAAGCATGTGTCTGGGTCATCTTTGTGTCCCACCACCATACTGGTACACACTAGGTATTCAGCAGGCGTCAGCTAGCTGGCTCCAGGAGCTTCCTTCTGTGGGGAGGAAGGAGCCTGGGTAGACAGGCGTGGGAATAGCACAGGCCACAGCCACAAAAGGGAATGGCCTGGGGTTTTCTCCCTCTCGCTTCTGGGCCAGAAGAGCTTTACCCAGGTCAGGAATTATTTCACCATCACCCGTGTCTCTTGCCAGACCGTGTCCTCTTCCCTGCATGCCCTCACCCCCCACCCCGGGTTCATTTTCCCTGCTAAATCCCCTGATAGAACTTGGCCGGGCACTGCCCTGTCTGAGGCTGCCACGCTGAAGCAAGCCCTGCAGATAAGTGGGTTACCGGAGAAGGCCAGCTCGGGTGTCCCAGGCCCCAGAGGGTCACCCCTGGCTGGCTGGCAGTTCACCCCCAGCACCTCCTCCTCCTCCTTCCCCGGAGCCAGGCAGGCAGGAGACAGCAGATCTTCCCCGCAGCTCTGTGAGTGGCCGGCCCCCAGCCGCCGCGGGGAATCTGAGCTATGCTAAGCGGCTCCAGATCGCAGCATCTCTGCCCTGCCCGGGCACGGCCGGCCCAGACAGGGCGCCTCTACCTGCCGTGGTTGCTGCTGGAAAGCTGGCACCGCCTGGGCCGATGGAAAAAATCTCCCTGCGGGTTATGTAACTGCTCACCGCCCTGTCCCTGGCTCCCCAGGGAGGCTCCCAGCCACTACCAAGGGGGAGCGGTGGCCCCTGGGCAGGAAGGGGACTGCAGAGGGTCACTCTTTCAAAAGGAAGAAAATTGTGTTGAGTTATCTGAGGTCCTCCTCTGGAACCAGCCTGTGCACGGCCCCAAGGTGTTTCCTGAAAATGCGTAAGGAGCTCAGAGGCCTGCCCCAGCAGTAGAGCAAGGAAAGAGCTAGACCTAGCGGGAGGGAGTGGCCACAGAGGAGGAAGAGGGCAGAACAGTTTTGTTACTGTTTTTCTTTTCTTTTCTTTTCGGCAAATTATTATTGCAGTAAAATATACCATAAAAGTCACCACCTTAACTAGTTTTAAGTGCACAGTTCAGCAGTACCCCGCACACCCACAATGTTGGACAATGCCCATGGCCATCCCCCACCCCCCCACCAAACCCTCTCATCACCCCAAACAAAAGCCCTGTACCCACCATAACTCCCCTACAGCAATAACTCCCCTGCAGCCTCCCCTCCATCTTCCATCTCCATGAATTCACCCACTCTACAAATAGCACACACAGGATATCATACAGTATTTTTCTTTTTGTGTCTGGCATATTTCACTTCACATCGTGGTTTCAAGATTTATTCATGTGTCAGAATTCCCTTCTTTTTCATGGCTGGCTAATATTCCATTTTGTGTCTATACCACATTTTTTTAATCCATTTATCTGTCAATGCGCACTTGGTTTTCTCCCACTTTTTGGCTATTGTGATTCATGCTGATAGGAGCATGCACGCACAAATATCTGTTTGAGTCCCCGCTTTTGATTCTTTGGGGTATATACCTAGAAGTGGAATTGCTGGATCTTATGGAAATTTTATCTTTAACTTTTTGAGTATCTGCCAAACTGTTTCCAGGAAGGATGTTTTTGGTGGGGGAAATATCATGAATCAAGAGCCAAAGAAATGACACAAGTGAGGGACAATAAGGACACTGCCTTACTGAAATTCAGCTGAGAACTGGAGGAAGTCTATAAGGTGGACTGACTAAGAGGCAGAAGGATCTGGACTTTATAAAGTGGGACTCAGGGAGCCATTGTGGGTTCTTGAGATGTAGTTCCAGGATCAATTAAAAATCATAGACCAGTGTAGACTTGCAGGAAGGATCTACAGGTCATCCAATCCAATCCCCTCGTATTAATTATAGATGAGAGATGAGGCCTGGGGAGGTTGCAAGAGGCTATGTTTTAGGAAGACATGTTGATAGGTCATAGGATGATGGACTTAAAGATGTTTTACATTAGAGAGCCAGGGGTTCTAGGTGGCTGTGGTGATCTCTTGTGGAGAGGGGGCATACCCAGGCTTGAGCCTGCCCCTCAAAGACCTGAGTCGTGATGGCAGGCCTCATTTCCCCGTCCTACTCTCAGGAGCATGCTCTCTGGCCCCTGGCGCATGGAACTGTGGCATTCCCACCACTGCCCCCACCAGGCCAGAGCCAGGAGCTGGGGTTGCCTGCCATGGGGGCAGTGTAGGAACTGTGCTCCCCTAGCTGTGGTCTCCTTCCTTCAGTAAGTGCTCCAAGAGCTTCTTGGTGGGCTCCAAGAGCTTCTGGGACAAGTCAGTGAGCATCTTCGAACCAAAGCCCCTGGGTGAGCAGGCTTCCCCAGCCAGGGGTGCATAGCCTGGGCCCCTAACATTGGCCTGCGGGCCGCTGATGGGAAGAATGGATAGGGAATCTGCACAGGGTGCCCCACCTCTGACCCTGATGCCCCACCTCTGACCCTGGTGCCCCTCCCCACACTGCTGGGGGCTTATTTCCTTGTCGCCCTTCGCCCATACCAACCTGCGTGGGCTGTGTTTCTGATGCCTAGAATGAACCAGAAGGGAGTTGAGGACAGAGGGGGAGAGGAACAGGAAGACGAGATGACAGGGCAACTCTTTCAACAGCCAGCAGCAATGCCACACTTGCCTTGAACCCCCCACTCTAAGAGTATTTATACCCACAGTGTTCAGGGTAGCCAGGTTCCATCTCCTCTAGATGAAGAGCAGGCCGCCTTACGGAGACAGAGGTCTGCCCAGCTCCCCTCCAGACAGCCACCGAGAGGTCAGGAGCACACAGGGTGGACTGCGCAGTGCACGGAAGGGAGGCACTGTTGCGGGGGCGGCCATCGGTGCCTGGGTTAGTCTGAGGCCAATTGGCGTCATGTGAGCAATTTAAACCCATGTTGTGCCCAGAGGCCAGCTTTTCCTACTTCTAGGTCTTCCCTGTCTGGGCCCCTCTGTCCAGGAGAGGCAGAAACACTTGACCAGAAGCAGAACCATGGGCACAGGGAGTGTGCATCGTGCTGGCTCAGCATGGCTCTGCCCTTGAAACCCAGAGCCTAGAATAAGGGGTCCCTGCACACCACCAGAGTGCCCATCCCTCACTGCCTCCCACCTAGAGCTCAGGTTTAAAGGCTTTCACTCGGTATCAGGGCACAGAGCTCTGAGTCTTCAGGGAAAAACAGCGGCCCCTTTGCTGGGAACGGGGAGGAAACTGCAGGGAACGACCCTCCCTTAACCCCTTGCTGGCCCTTCCAGGACAGATCCCAGGTCCCAGAGTAAGAGAAGCTTCAGGTCACTTTGAAGTATGAGGACAGGCATGCTCAAAATCACCCCCTGACCCCCCCTTGACAGTGCCCAGCCTAAGACCAAGTGTATTCCAGAGAGGTCTGTGTGCACCCAGGTCACCCACACCCAGACCCATTAAGTAGAGAGGGCGTGGGAGCCAGCACGTCACCATGTCATGCCCCTGCCCCCAGTTTTCCGCAGAGCAAAGGCCATACCAAAGAAGTGGGTAGCTTCGGAGGTACTTGGGGATAGCCAGACTCCAGCTAAAGCTCGTGAATAGCTATAATCGGAATAAATGCATTCTTGAGCAACTGCATATTGGAGCACTACATATTGGACCCACACTTAGCATGGACCCCATTAGGCAACTGTCATTGCATTACTCTGAGTATAAAAAAAAATGTGGCAAGAGGACTAATAGCTCTAAAGTGGGGTTAGAAGCACAGTCACCTGGAATCAGCCTCCCCTGCCATAGACATTTCCTTTAATGGCTTACCACCTGTGGCATAAGAAATAACTCAAGTGCCCAAGAGTCAGCCACCTCCCTCTGGCTCTAGTTGTGGCGCCATGCAGCGGGTTGACTCTGGGTGGATCTCGTAGCGTGGCAGCCCTCCACTTACTCTTCTGTTAAATGGGGTCGTGATACCCAACTCCTCCCCCTGCCTACTGCACTGACATTATCATTGCTAAAATCCACTGAAACGCCTGACTTTTTGTCTGTGTTCGCTTAAGACTCCTCCTCCATGAGAAACTTGTGAATTTCATAGCAGCATGTTTTTTCTTTTCCCTTTGATGAATCCATTCATTCAAGGTTCTTAGGGGAGGTCCCAGGCAGGGAAAGCACCCTGCGATGTCCACACAGAGATTCTTCCACAAGTCCAGGGACCCCTGGCACAGTAGGACTTGGGGTTTGGGTGCAGCACTGTAGAGTGCCCAGGATCCAGCCACCAGGAAAGCTCTCCAAGGGGCCCTGGGACTAGCCTGGAGGCCCCACAGGGTGCCCTGAGCTCAGCACTATGAAACCCCAGTGAAACAGGCACTGGCCTCTGCGTGACACATAAAGGGGGGGCAGGGCTAGCTCAGCCAGAGGGCAGTTTAGGAATGTCAGAGGAAGGGGCAAGCCCTGTAAGTGGAGTAGGTTGGGGAAGGCTTCCTGGAGGAGGAAGCATGAAGGAAGAGGCAGGATCTGGGTGGACGGAAGACAAGAGGATCTGTAGGTGGCAGGACCCTTTGGGGGACTGGGGGTTGCAGAGGAGGGTTGGGGGAGGAGGCACCGCCAGCCTGGCGGAGGGTGTCAGTCAGCAAGCCCAGGGCTGAGGCTGCCCAGCCAGGCCATGACCCCAGGTCACTGTAACCACACTGGCCCGTTCATTTTGCTGGCGCCTGCTTCTTGCCATTTCAGGCCAAGACCATATTTTCATCCAAAACTGAAACTTTTACCTCAAGAGTCGTGAGTTTCCTGCCAGCCTTGGGCCGTCTTCGGCAGGAGGTGGAGTGGGCCGCTGAATCTGGGGCCCCAGCCAGCTTCCAGGGCCTCTGAACGCTGGGGTTTCTCTGAGGCAGGTGGTGTGGCATGAAGGGCCTGGCATCTGAGACCAGGAGACACCCGCCACCCCTCCCTGGTGAGGTTACTGCCTCGTAGGAGAGGGCAGAGATGCCCACCTCCATATGCCCCCATGTGCCCCAACCAGCCCCTCTTTGTGCACCAGCTTCTTCCAAGAGCTGTATGGAGATGGGCGCCCACCGCCCAACCAGGTGCAGAGGTACAGTGCCTGATGGGTGGGGGAGGGCTGATGCTGCCCCCAGGAGCCCTGCCGGAGCTGGAGCAGGGCTGTGCAGGAGGCTGCCATGGGGCAGGTCCACATAGCAACCCTTGCTGCTTTCAACTCGCTCCCCTCTGCAGAAGTCCCTTTTCCTCCCCTCCCCCAAGGGGTGGAGCAGGAGGCAGAAAGTCTGAAGCCTGCCCCTTAACTAATGTCACCATCTAAGCCTCAGCATCCCCATGGGGGAAACGAGGGCACTGGGTGGGGTGTGGTCTGTGGGTCAGGTCTCCCTAGCCGGGCACCAGGCCCTCTCCAGCAGAGCCTGTGGCACCTCTGTCCACCTCGCACAGCCCCTCGAGTGCCTTGAGCCTGTGAAGGTTGCATGGAGGTCCAGGACTGGGGAGAGCCTAGAACCCACTGCGGGTGGGAAGAGATGACCGGAGCTGCTCTGTCTGCAATCTGGCAGATGTTTATCCCAAACAGGGAACCAGAAGCTGACGACTTAAAGGCTCAGCGTGGGAGGAGGTGCTCTGGGCTGCAGGAGATCCGGTGGGGGGCCCCAGCCCTGCCTTTCTCTGGCTGGGTGACCTCAGGCCAGGCCTTCTACCCTGGTGGTGGCTTCCTCGCCCATAAAACATGGTGGGGGTTAGAAGAAGTCATTTCAGACATTCCTTCAGGCTTTGTTATCCCAAAGCAGACGCGCTAGGCAAACAGAGGGTGCCTGCTAAA
The DNA here is from genome assembly GCF_003255815.1 of Theropithecus gelada. Taxonomy (NCBI): domain Eukaryota; kingdom Metazoa; phylum Chordata; class Mammalia; order Primates; family Cercopithecidae; genus Theropithecus; species Theropithecus gelada. The sequence goes on along the minus strand of NC_037686.1, from coordinate 45,223,317 downwards.
TGCCTGTTGCTGACTGATTGGTTAGCAGGTTGACCAGTGCAGAGCAGGACCCATCCCCAACTCTCCCCACCCGGCGGGCCTGCGGTCCTGGCCGGCTCCTTCCCACCCCACCTGGCCCCATCTACAGAGTCTGGGGCCTGCTTGGCTTGTGTGTGCTGGCCGCAGCACCTGCTGGGTGGGCAGGGAGGCCTGCAGGGGGCACCAGTGTGCAAGGCCAGCCCTCCCTGCCTGCGGCCGCCTCCCAGCATCTTGGCATCCTGGGGGCTGTCCCACAGGGAAGATTTAAGCTATATGATGGTGACTGCCACCAAGCCACCCTCCTATGTGCAATTTTCAGCCCCCCTGGGGTCCCAACCCTGAGTCCAGAAACCTCAGGCTGAGAGTTGGACTAGAACCCACAGCAAGGGTCCCCTCCAGACCTCCAAAACGGGCCAGTGTAGTACTCATTCCCATTTTATACCCAAGATAACCAGGGCTCCTGAAGGCCACAGGAGGGCCACAGAGGTCTCAGGTAGCTTAGAAGGAGGACAGAGCGTGGGTCCCAGATTCCCTGGGAACAGTGCCTGCCCAGAGATCCAGCTGCCCTTAGGAACGAATCAGTATCAACCAGCTGAGGCTGCATTTTCTTAAAATGCATTGGTTTGTCTAGTGCTGGTTATGTTCTTTCTCAAACAGCAGGAAGAGGTTGTGGGAAGAGCCCTGGCTGTCACCTGTCTTCTCCCATGCAGTAGGGGTGGACAGAGGGACTGCAGCCAGGGTCAAGGGCAGGCCATGGGGCGGTGGGACAGAGAGCAGGCTGCAGCCTCATCTGGCCTCAGTAGCCTTGTACAGAGGCAAAGGGGCTTCCGTGTGGGCTGTCAGCTCCTTCAACACCTGCCTGGACCTGGAAACAGGCAAGCCTTGAGTCACCAGCAGTGGGCAGCCAGCCGTAGAGTCACTGTGTTTCAACACCGCCAATTTGTTGGCCCCACGCCTGGGGCCCCTGTGGTCATTGCAGTATGTTTTATGGAACATTCTGCGAGGATTCCTCTTGGGGTTTTTTTAGCAGCCACCCTTGTTAGGATGTTCCTAAAGTAGAAGGCAAACAGGCCACAGGGCCTCAGAATTCTAGAAAAAATATGTGCACAGCATGGGAGCCTGAGCCAGGAGGGCATTCTCAGCCATCTTCTAAGGAGCTAGGTAGAAAAATGGGGTCGATTCTCTTGTAGTTACTTCCTTATTTTAGCTATTCATTCAGAAATGTTAGCTGTTCAAAGGGTACATCATTTATCAATCGGGAGGCAGGAGCCCCAAGTCTGCGGGAGTGCAGGGGAGGATGGGAGCAGGTCAGTCACAAGCTAACTTAGAACACGCATTCAGTCCCCTAGAAAATGCACCAGGGAAAGCCACAGACATTCCCTTTTGGTAGAAAAGGTCCCTGGTCTGTCTTCAACAATGAGACACTCTTCTGGGGTTTGTACTAGGGGAACCTGGCCAGGGAATGGCCTTTCAGCCTCTAGGCATGTTGGGAGAAGGGACAGTTCATGGTGCGCCCTGGGCACCCCGTTTCTGATTTCTACCCCTGAGCCAAGAAGGCCTCTCCCATCAACCACCGTGGGACTGTGAAGCAGGAAACAGACAGAGGTGGGGGTTCCAGGTGGGCCTGAGGTGGCAATGAGGGTGGGCACGGAGTACTACACTTCACTGAAATGCCAGCAGCCAGGAGGCGAGCACCTGGGGTTGGGAGTGCCCCCCGAACCCCAGAACTGGAGGCATTCTGGGGGCATTCTCACTAGCATCGCGTCGGGACACGTCAGCCCAGCAGGTCACACTGGTCCCCGGGGAGCCCAGAATGACAGTTTGTTTCTTTTTGCTCTTGCTGACAACGATGCTACAAAGCTATTTCAGCCCTGACTGAGAGTACAGGATCTGGACAGCCCCGATCTGAATCCTAAGTTTAATACTTCGCAGCTGTGCGGCCTGGGCAAGTGATTTTCCCTCTCTGGGCCCCAGTTTTCCATTTATAAACGGGGCTAATAGATAATACCTGCCTCCTTTGGGTGGGTGAGGCTTGAATGGTGGGGACGATGGTGTTAGCCTAAACACAACATTGACCGGTGTCGCGCATGTCTGGGGGTTCCTGTCGGGTCCAGCAGGAACGCTAGTTACTCCTCGTTTGCAGTTGGGCTGGCTCTCTGCAGTCCCTGGCTGGATACCAGCTGTGTGCAGACATTGTGGGCCATAAGTATCCCTTAGACCTTTGTGGGTGGAGGTTAACAGCCCCATTTTATACATGGAGAAAGAAAGTTCCAGAGAGCTTAGGAGGTATACGTCAAGTCACGCAGCTGGTCAGCGACAGACAGAACTGGAGCCAAGTCCCTGGTACACCACACTCTGTCTCCTCAGAACGCACTGCCATCTGGGTGCCCTGGCTGGTCAGGAGTGCATCTGGAGGGGGTCAATTATAAGGCTGAGGAGAGGTGACAGGGAAACGAGATAAGAAACACGCCATTTAGATGGCCATGCTTTCAGAGCCTCCTCCCCACAGGCCAGGCCTTGGGCTCTCCCCACTGCCATCTTATGACCAAGAGAATTGAGAGACAGCTTCCCGGCCGGCGCTTAGCAGCAGGCTTGGGTCTGCTACCTCCCTTCCTGTCTTGCCAGGGGTTGGGGAGACGCTCCACCAAGCTGCAGAGAGATAGCAGAATGGTTCCTTGCCCTCCCAAAGCGGGGCAAGACTTCTCCATGTCCTTCCTTCCCACTGGGCTGGTTTCCAACCCACCACCTTCACGATTTGTGAATGCAAAGCGAAGACCACTCAGATCGGGTTGTTCTGCTTCCACTTGGCAGCCCTAGGTGCTGTAGGCTGCGGCTCTGGGTGAGGGTGGGCCCTGGTCTGTGGGCTATGGGCATCTGTGAGCACCTTCCGCACGCAGCCCCGGAGGTCAGGTAGCAGAGTCTTTTGTGACAGGTTCCAGCAGCAGAAGCCCTAAGGAAGCAGCTTGTGTCTCGGATGAGGCTGTGTACCTCCATTGCCTGTCTAGGCTGGAGGAACGGCGATGACATCTTTAACTGGTCCCTTCCTCACAGATCACTACGTGTAAGAGGCCAAGCCTACAGAGAAAAAAAGGGGAGAGAGAGAGAGGAAAAAACAATGAGAGCCTGTGTGCTATGTCATTTCTAACACTAAATGATGAAGAGGTGAGGACCCTGGGGTGTGAGCCGAGGCAGCCTGGGTTGCTCAGTCCTCTAGAAACCTTTCGAAGCTTTCCCCAGCACACAGCCCAGAGTGTCACCGGGAGAAAGAGCCACCTTGTAAATAGCTTTCTTCACCGTACTGCTACGCCTTTTAAAACAAAAACTAAAAATTCCTCACACCCCCGTACAACTTAACTTATCATGACCCCGTCATCTTGGTGTCCCGGTGTTAGTTCAAAATCAGGCTCAAAACTGCAAAGGCTGGAGGGAGGCTGCGGGAGGGTGAGGGACACTTTATCCAGCTCGTGGCACATGCACCTCTGCCATGTCGGTTCGTGCGTGTCCCTCCCTGCAAGCTTGGCGGGGCACTGTGGACACTGGGTTCTCTGCCTGATAAAGCAGGGATCCTTTCGTGTAGCATGCGTCAAGATGCATGCATGGTGTGCTGGGCTGTCTCAGCCACTCTCCCAGGCTTCCCTCCTGCCAGTACACACAGAAGAGGCAGCGTGCATGGGAGCCAGTGGAATGAGGGCCCCACAGGGGCAAGATGGCCAGAGGCCATTTCAGCATGACCAGCATTTATGGATCTCCTTCTGTGTACCTAGCAGGGCAGAGTGCAGGGGTAGGGCTTGAGGAGGGGTGCGTGCTGATAGGCTCAGGAGGCCCATCTGTCCCTCCCCCTCTCCCTGGACTCCTCTGTCATCCCATCCCCTCCTAGCTGGCATGACTTTTCCTGTACTCAGATCGCAAAAGACTAGCCAGCCAATATGTTTGCTGGGGGAGTCACAGAAGGCGAAGACCGCCCCCATCCCTGCCTTCATGGAGCTTCTGGCTTTGTGAGCCCCCCTCTTCTTGTTGTCAGGCTCCCAAATGACCCCGAAGGGCTTGCTTGCAAAAGTTTGTCCTCTGGACTTTGTGTTTTTCCCCATCTGCTCTACCCTCCTAGTGCCTCCTGGCCCCGGCCCCAGCGCCAGCCCCTGTCTGTCCCTGCAAACACAAGTCAGCTGTGTGTGCAGACAAAGCTGTGCACCACAGCGGGGGCCGGGCCTGCAGAAGGGACATTTCCAGGGAACTCTGGGGGCGGCGGCTGGGAGGGCAGAGGCGACTGTCTGATTAGCAGAGACTCGGCGTCACAGTCTAGGGCAAAGAGGGTGCGGGGGACTTGGCTGGGCCCCAGGGGCCAGTGGCTGTGGGTGGTGACCAGGGGAGGCAGCCAGGCTGGAAGAAATCTGCTGTTTGAGAAGTGGAGGAAACGGGCTGGAGAGGAGAGATAACAGCCCGTTCTCTGTGTGTCTGCGTGCGTCTGCCGGCCAGGGTGGCTGGAGCCGGGCGGTCTGAGGCCATATCTAGTGAGATTTTTGTTCTGGGTTGTGAAAGTGACCTATGGAGCCAGCAGCAGGGTTCAGGGCCTGGGAGAGAAGACACGTGGCCCTCCCCTCTCCTCCCCTTGTCTTGTGTTAGTCTCCCCTCCTCTCCTCTTTGTCAAACAGTAGAAAAGGGAGGGGGCATGGGGGCAGGAGAGGAAGCATTCTTAGTGTGGTAAAAGGCCTGGGTTTCGGTCTGGATTGTCCCACTAATTTGACATATGAACTTGGATACTTCCCCTAATATTTCTGGCTGTCTCTGTCTCATTGGCTGTAAAATGGGGATTATTTATAACTGTTCTGCATAGCACGCATAGGGGTTGGAAAGACCTTATGAAATAAGGATGTGAAAATAGTTTGTAAACTGTAAAGTGCCATGTAAATGTAACCAGTTGTACTGATTCAAACTGCTTTGAAGCAGGGGCTGGGGCTGCTGAGTAAAGGCCTGCTTTGGATGAACTAGGGGCTGAGTGGTGGGGAGGAGGGTGGGGTGGGGAGGATCAAGACTTAGAGACCCAGAAGCTTCCATGGAGGCAGGGGTGGGTCACGGGCCCAGCCAAGTGAGCCCTGCCAGAACCAGGACCCAGAGCAGGCATGGAGGGTGAAGTCCAAGTGCTCTCTGGGTGGGGGTGTTTGGTCACGGGCTTGCTGATTCAAATAGAAGGTGGCCTGGGTTGGGCGTGGACTTCTCCAGGGAGACAGGGGAGGCCGTATGAAGCCCCTTGCCCATCGAGCTCCAGGGCTCTTGCCTGGCCTGGAGGATAAAGTCCAACTGATTGCAGAGGGATGGGGGTAGCACTCTGTTTTCCTCTCCTGAGTCTCTGCCACCCAAGGAAGCCATGTCCCCCTGTCCCCCAACCCGCTCCCCATCCTGACCTGGAAATCAGCCCTCTCTGATGTGGAAACTCAGGCAGGAGCTGGCAGGGGTGACAAGACTGTGAGCTGGAGAGAAGCTGAGCTATTTAAAGCGTGCAGCGCCCAGGGGACATGAATGCCACCCACCCCCAAGGCCTTCTTAGCATTCGCTTTCCCCTCCTTGGCCCAGATCCCAGGCCCTCAGGGCACCCAGAGGGTCACAGGTCAGGTGCCCAAGGCTCTGGGAAGCTGCAGGCAGACAGGTCCTGGGGCTGGCATGAGATGTGGTTCAGTCCAACCTCGGCTTGGGTTCCCTCCTCTGGGCCTCCGGGCTGAGTTGGCGGGGCCACACAGACTCCTTGGCTCCTGTGCCTTATAAACAGGGCTGGGTATGAGTGTGGAGCTTAGAAGAGGAATGCCCACGCCTGTGGCCTGGGGCAGCTGCCACCACCCACCCCCACTCCACTGGCCATCAAGCCACCAGACTCAGAGCCCATGGGGCAGGAATGGGAAGTGGGAAGCTTCACCAGTAGACCCTTCTCGCCTGCCCAGGCCTGGCTTCCCAGAAAACCCCAGATTACAGATGTTTTTCTCCTTCATCTCCAATTAACATTTACCTGTCCTGGGTCCTAACCCATTAGTGAGTAACAGGGTGTACTGTCCCTCCCTTCCTATCTGGGAAAGGCTGATGCCTTAGCTGGGAAGAGCAGCTGGGATCCAGGCCTGTTAGACACAGGGTCCCATGCAGGCCACCACAGGTCTGGACCAGCTGGGAGGCCTTAGCTGGGGGTGGGGTCCCAGGGGCCAGTCCACTAACCACAGCTGGTCTACACTGCACCAGCATGGCTTATGTATGGAATGACTTGAACAGTCGTCAACTGCCCTTTCTGGGAAGGGCTGGCCATTACTCTGAGATTGCATCCTTCCTACCATATTGGCGTTAAGTTGTCCTTTCTTTTATGATATGATGGATGAAGCTTTAAAAAAATATACATGCTTAGCAAAATAAAATGTTGGCAACCCTCAAATTTTACCAGTCCAGTAAATCTTGGAGCTCAGGACTCTAGTTCCAGAACAGCACAGTTCACCTGGGTAGCCAGGTCTCCTGGCACTGAGGAGCCCGGGTATAACAGGAACTGTTGAGTGCATGGGGTACAGCCTGGGGAGGCCCCCCGACCCTGGGGCTGCATGCCTCACCCTGACAGTAACTTGCAGCTTGAACTGCCAGTTCATCTTTACAGCTGGGATTTCCACCCCACCCCACCTCCTCTATCCTCTCGGCTGGAGACACTTCCTCCCACGTGCCTGGGAATTCAGTGTTTTGCTGCCTGCCGCAGGCTGCCGCCATCCCGTAGGCCAGGGAAACCCGCAGAGGCTGTCTCCAGGCAAGCGCTGTGTACCGACCACCGCCCTCTGACCTCAGTCCACCGAGCCCCAGAGGCACCCAGTCAGCACTCACTCCCTCCAGCCTTACACAGCATCCACACGTATGCTGTTACCTACACGGGCCACCAAACCCCCAGTCCCCTGTCCTTTCTCGCACACATCTTTGCATTGCTGCATGTGTACTCTGGTACACACCAAGATTCATTCATTTATCAGCTGAGCACGTGCTGTGTTCCAGGCAGCGAAATGGCAGAAAAACAGAAAATGAGGTCCCCTCTCCTTTTGGGCATCTCCTCATCTGGCGGGGCACGCAGACAGAACCCAGTAACTCCAAACCAGCATGCTAGGTGCTGTCATCGCGGCACACCCAGACAGCCCTGAGCATCGAGAGGACGGAGAACTCACATGAGGTTGTCTCACAGAGAGGGCCACAGGCCTGAGTCCCAGCACCTGGGCTGGGAGTGCCAAATGAAGAAGCATGCAGAAGGGCCCCGTCTAGGCGAATACAGGAGCACGAGCAGAGGCAAGAAGCAGGCACGAATCATGTACAGCAAAGGAAGGGGTTGTTCCCAAGTGAAGTGTGCACTGGGTGCAGAGATAGGAGGAGAGAGTGTGAGCCAGAACCAGCTTGGGAGGGGCACAGTTTGCCCTACCTGGTCGGGAGGACCATACCCTTTGGTTTCTGGGGCACCACCAAAGGTTTATAAGGAGGGAGGTGATGTCTCCTGGTTGGCATCTTTGGCTCTTCCTCTGCAGCAGGGTGGAGGAGGGCAGGATAAGGACCCTGGGAGGAGCAAAGCACCCCATTGAGGGTGTCCTATTGGAGCCTCCTGGGAAAGCCAGGAGAGGCGTGGGCTGCCTCAACTTAGTGGCAGTGGGGCCTAAGGGTCAGGGGATGATCCATGAGTGGTCAGCAAAAGAGAGAGGGGGAGAGAGAGAGAGAGGTGAGGGGACTACCTGTAGGGCAGTTAACATGCATCAGCACCATGAGCAGGAGGACCCCTGGGCAGAGAAACATGTATGTATATTCATGCACGTGTACATGTGAATAACTCCTGTCATACACGCCGGAGGAAACCCTCACTGCCATCCACACTCCCAGGAATGGCCACGTTAGACATCTTCCCCCTAGTTCCTGAGAAGCAAACCCCGGAGAGCCCAGCCCTCAGCCTTGCTGCGTGCATGAGCGTGGAGTTTTGCACTCTGGCCAGTTTTGCTTCTAGTTCTTTGCTTCTGGAAAAACCAGGTACTAGGGTGAATTTATTTTCTCTCTTCCTTCCATTCCATCTTCCTTCTTCCTTCTCTTTTCTCCTTCCTTCTTTCTTTCCTTCCTTCCTTCCTTCCTTCCTTCCTTCCTTCCTTCCTTCCTTCCTTCCTTCCTTCCTTCCTTCCTCTCTCCTTTCCCTCCTTCCTTCCCTCTCTTTCTTTCATGAAAAAAAGCTCATAGAAAGGCAGAAGGAACCACAGTCTGTTGACATTTCTGACTCTTAGAGGCTCCAAACCGAAACTCAGCTGTGATTGCTCTAAGTGACTACAAAAGTAGAAAAATAATTTGCAGAAATGAAACCTGACTTGGGATGCCGTTTCACAAAATAGGCTAGATGGCCTTGATGTGTCATGAGGCCCCCACCACCGCCACCTGCACTGCTGGGGGTGCTCCTCTCATCTCAGGCTGGGGAGCATTTCCGCCCCTGCAGTCAGGCGTCCTACAGAAACCTGCCCCCTGCCTACCTGAAGACAGTTCACAGTTTCCTCTGAAATGAGTGGAAAAGCTGGACCCAGCCACAAGACCATCAAGGAAAGCAAAAGGCTTTCAAAAGTGAGAATCCCCAGAGACCAAACCCAGGGGAAGGGATTTGGGGATTCTTAAGAGACTCCCTTGGATTCCAAACCAGGCTGTGAGCTTGGCTTTGCCATGAACTAGCTCTGACCTCTGTGCCTTTGGTAAACAGTATCAACAGCTGCCGTTTACCAGATTTCTACCGGGTACCTTGCTTGGCTGCACCTGGGGAGCTTTGGAAAGTGACAAAGCCCAGGCTATGCCCCAAGCAAAGTGTGTCACCATCTTATGGGTAGGACCCCCGCATCAACATTGTTTAAAGCTTCCTGAGTGAGCCCAGCATGCCGCCACAGCTGAGAACCACTGCCCCCATCCATTTGGCTGGGGACTTACATAGGTTCATCTTCACAGCAACCCTGCCAGGGTTTATGAATAAGGAAGCTGAGGCTGGGCAAGTTTGAATCACTCATCCAGGATCCTCGAGGTTCTCTCTTGTCCCAAAGCCCATCACTCTTCCTCCTTTGCAGAGCTGGATATACCTGTACATACCCCACACAGCATCAGTGAGTACTCCAGCCAGCCAGCTGAAGGAGCTCAGAGAGCACTGCAGGGAGACAGGGGAGGTGCTGGTGGAACAGTCTGCTCATTCCTGGCGTTTGGCGGGGGAGGTGCAAGCCTCAGGCCTGTTTTTCAGCCTCTTTCAGCCTCCCTCCCAAGTAACGATTGGTCCCTGGTCCTGGGGATCCAGGCTCTCTGGGTCAGTTTGAACCTGAGCCTCACTCAGCAGATGCTCTTAGTGTCTGAGCCCAGAGGTGGGCACTGTGAAGAGCCTGGACTCAGGAGCCGCATTCCTGCCTAGGTTCAAATCCCAGCTCCACCACTTACAAGCCATGTGACTTTGCAAAGTGAGTGACCTTTCTGTATGTCAGTTTCTTCATCTGCATGATGGGGTGATGATAGAGTTGTTAGGAATGTTAAATGAGACAGAGCATATAAGGATTGAAAGCAGTTCCTGGGATGTAGAAAACAAGAAAATCCCGGGCACTCTAAGGATTACGATTGTGAATGTGCAGTTCACTGCTGAGCAGAAACTCGATGGAACACGGGCCTGAATCAGTCAAGGCGATAAGTTTAAGTCAATGTTCGCCCTTTGGCCTTGCCTGTTCTTAGCTAGAAGATCAGAACCCCTGGGGTACAGAGTCCACACCTGGAACTCCGAAGGGAAAGGAGGGACCTGTTTTCCCTCCTTGGCCTCACCCCAGCCCAGGGGTCCTTCCTCCTCTCCCAAATATGGTCGTTACCACCCTTCCCCCCCACCCACCCCAGTCAAATACTTACTCTGGAAGCACCTTCTGCATGGGGCAGGGGGTGGCCTGGATGACCTCTGGAGCTCCTCACCCCCACCATGGCAGTAAATCTCCCTTCCCCTACCCCACCACTCAGCCTGCGCCCTGCCGGAGCCCACAGCCCATCCATATGGCTCATCAGCAGCCTGGGAGGGGCCCTGGGGCCGGGAGTTTCTTTGAAGCCTCCAGACCATCGAGGCAGGGGTGGGGCTGTGGTCAGGACAACAGCAGTGCCTTTCACTGGCTCTCTGGGAGCAGCTGTGTGGGGGCACCGGCCCAGAAGGATGACCGACATCCACCCGCAGTCCTTACTATTTGCGAGGGATAGGGCAGAGGAGAGGCCCAGCCCAGGATGGCTGTGGCCACATTGGTTCACATGTTAAGTATGAAAGGAAAAGAAAGAAGGGAAGAGGAGGTGGGGAGAGGGAAGGGAGAGAGGAAGAGAGAAAATAGGGAAGGAAATAGGGAGAAAGGAAGGAAGGAGGGAAGGAGGAAGGGAGAGAATGGAGAGAGTGGGAACCCACATCTCAGAAGAGAAAAAGCACCAGGAGCTTTCCTTAGGCAATCATCTGCCTGCAGGTTGCTTTACACTCAGGGCCGCGCAGCCCAACTCTAGGCCTCAGCCGCCTCCATTCTGAGGGCCTTGGATACAGTTGCCCCCAAACCAGGCATTCCAACCAGGGACCATGACGGGCCCCAGCTCCAGGCCTCCTGGGTGTCCTCTCCTGATTGAGTCTGCCCCCTCCTCAGAAGGAAGAAGAGGCAGGGTGTGTGTGTGCGTGTGTATGTGCGCATGCAAGCATGGCTGTGCAGCCTCATCACACATTCCATCTCCCAGACGGCTGCCTCTGTCTGCCTGTGCAGTCTGCTTCTCTTCCAAAGGGTGGTTTGCAGTGCAGATTCATGGCTCCCAGCTAGAAACTATTCTCTCTGCCCCTGCGCCAACGCCCGCCCAATTCTCCTGCTCCTCACCCAGTTCCCCAGTGCCCCGAGGGGCCTGGCCACACAGAAAGGCATGAGAAAGCCTGCTGTCTGTGTCCACAGTGCCGAGGGCTGGAGGCCTGGCAGTCCTCTGCATTTGGTGTCTGTCCTGATTGTCTCTCCTGGGGGTGACATGGGCAGTATCTCAGCGGGACAGGTGAGGCTGGGGCCATGCACTTCTCCCTGTAAAACACTGCTCAGGGAGAGCAGCTTGCTGACCTCGAGCTGGGACCCCCCCCTTTCATAGTCTTCCAGTGATAACCCCCATGGGGACAAGTGGATGGCCGACCCTCTCTAGCCTTCAGGCTGGGAGGAGGATAAACCTGAATTTTGGGTTTTTGTCTCTCTCCCAGAAGAGGGGTAGGAAAGAATCAGTAACAACAATAGCCTGAGCTGGAAACATGCTCAGGGGCCAGGGGGTCCCAGCTTTGAGTATAGAGCTTCATTCTGAGCACCTTCCACATAAAACACAATTGGGGCACCCCAAGGAGGGGCAGACACCAACATTTCAGGTCAGAATTCCAGACACTTGACTCCTAGGAGGGCTTTGGGTAAGCTGTTTCTCCCTCTCTAGCCTTGGTTTCCTCACCTGTAAATAAGTGGCCTGAAGCCACTGAGGGCCTTTTAGTGCCAGCGGTGAATCCTGTGACTGTGTTCCTCCTATCTCCCTGCATCCC